>NC_048444.1:22473063-22594485 GCF_004353265.1 Vitis riparia
ATGAAACCCTAACCCTAACCCTTTTTCCCAAACATGTTTCTACCCATTAAAGAAATTTCCAGAGAAAGAAATACCATTGAATTCCATGTCTTCTCTTCGATGTCAGCCTTGCATTAGCTTCTTTCGGATTCTAGGGTTTTGGCTTCGGGATCCAACACTAGTTACAGGGAGGAATGGTTGACAGGGGTGAAAAGGGTTGGAATTAGGGGTTTTAATATAACAATGATCCTTTTGCCCTCACTTAAAAAAAATGACACTTTTGCCCTTGGTCACGCAGAAAGCACATGCGCCTTTCGTCCAAAAAAAATAATACTATGAGTAAAAAAATGTACATTGCATGTAATTATATAGCTTGAAGGGTACATTGCTTGATTTTAAATTATAGAGAGCAATGTGCAAAACACGGTATAGGTTGGGGGGTAAAGTGTAATAAACTTTTTTTTTTTTCTTCTTGGAGGCTTAACTTTCTTGTAACCTCATTGATTTGGAGATAGAACTTGGAAAGACTTATGTCCTGTCTCTCTGAGGTGCACATGGCATAGTTTGCGCATGATGGGAAATCTTGGTCACTATCTTCTTTAGATTTCTTTTCCAGCATTGTCCAATCTAGTAACTCCTGCTCATTTCTTTCCAACAAAATTCATATGGCAATATAAAGCCCCCATCTAAAGTTAAGGCCTTTGCATGACTAGTAGCCAACAAGAAGGTCAATTCCAATGACTTTCTACAAGCGAGAAGACCTTATAAAGCTTTAGTCTTGACCGTTGTACTGTGTATGAGAAATAGTAAGCCAATTGATCATTCTTTTTTACACTTTCTGATGACTATGGTGTCTGTGCACATATTATTTAGACTAGCCAGACTTGATTGGGTTTCTCCTAGGAGCATAAGTAACATGATGACTATTTCCTTCAATTTCCTTTAAAATTCTCTCAAATTCTTAATTTTTTCAATGATAATAATTTTAATGATAATATAAATAAATAGGAATGGTGATAACAATTTAATGCGTCGAATAAATGGACGCATGTGGGATGACACATTGTGCATTGCAGAATGGAAGACAAGATGGAAGAAAAGAGGGAAGGAAGCACATGCAACTAGAGGTTTTAATTTTGTACACATTTAAAAAAGAAAAAAACAACACATGGACACCTATTATCACAGCTGTTTGTGGAGGCTGCTATCAATTTTTTTTGGGACCATCTTTTAACCACCACATGTCTCCATACGGTATTCATCTTCCTCCGCTTTCCAATTCACATGGAAAGAACACACAAAAACCTCCATGAGCAAATGTCTTTCATGCCAAAACCTACCACAAACACCTCCTTTGATAACATCATTTAAGCATCTATGGAACTTCACCATTTTACCACCTCTAACCCTAATAGCCTTTCCCACTTCAACAGGCTTTGATTTAACCTCAAAAACCCACCTGCTACACCAAGCACCCACACCAAACAGCCCATAGGAAATGCACAATAACCACCATCACCTTATCATCTCCGCACCATGGCACCTCGATCTTCAAACCAGCCACCACACAGCCATACTTCTGTCCATGTTCCTCTACACCCACAGCTGCAGCTAACTCAAAAAAGCACTGCTCCTAAAGGGTGGCAGGTTTGCTTTTGCTCTTTTCTTTTCCTGCTTGCCTTGTGGCCTGATTTGTATACTCCGTGTGTACTCTGTGCGCCATTTTGCGAGCACTTTTAATATATTCTCCTTATTTACCTATAAAAAAAAAAAAACCTTCAATGAAGTCACTATGCTGCCAACATGTGTCCCACCACTGGTGGAGCCAACATATGCCCAGAGGGGGCAAGTGCCTCCCCTGAAAGGCTAAATTCCCACTAAGTTAAAGGGAAAAAAGGCTTAACAACTAAGCCAAATTTACTTCTTTATGTGACATTGCTCCCCCTGAAACCAATTTTTTCTATTTTGCCCCCTTTGCCCCACATCTCTGGCTCTGTCAGTGTGTCCCACCATCTCCATGGCTTGGTCACCTTCACCTACCTCTGCAGCATCTAAGCCTGCCATCCACCTGACCATCTCCACAACAACCGCCTTTACATTACAACTAGCACATGAACCCAGCCTGTAAGCTTCATCTCCCCATCACCACCACAACCGGCCAATGACACTTACAGCACTAAAAAAACTGACCTCTCGTGCAACTACCAACTCCTTGCACGTTGCTTCTCATATCAGCACCTATGGCAATCAAGCCTGGCTATTCAAAAATGTTTCTGCTCAGATTCAATGTTATCAGAATGCTTGCTGTTGTAATACAAGGCTTGTCTGGATGAAAGATGAATCAATGTATTAATAAATATAAAACTATAATATGAAATAATAATAATCATTGTTATGTTTTGACATTGAAGTCACCGCCATGCTTATCAAGATCAAGTTGTGCTGCATTAAATAACTCAAATAAAACTGCCTAGTTTGCCATGCCAACAGAAATTCATGCAAAATATCTCATTTTGTAGATTTTTAATAAAGATCTAAGGTTTCTTATCTTATTATTTTAATTGTTACAAACCTTGATAATGTCACCAGTTTTGAATTAATTCTTAGTGATTTGTTGGGTTTTCCTCTGCCTAATGCTCTGTATCCACATTGAATTTAGACTTCAAGAGCACATATCATTTATATTTTGGGATCCATGTAGCTTGGTCAGTCATAGCTGGGGTTTTTTAATGGATATCACAAACTTGGATTTGTGTTAATCTAGAATTCTTCCTGTTGTTGCTTCATGCAATCACGCGGTATATGCCAAACGGATGGGGTTTCCTTGAAAATTCATTTCTTCCGACCTTATAGTAAAGAAACTGATATATGGAATTGCAGTTTGATGGCTTTTGTACCTTTTTCAGATGCTGGGATACTTCCAACATGTTAAGCTGACACTTCATTACCAATCGCTGCCCTTTTGGCTGGTATTTCTTACAAATAATTTTATGAGATGTTCAATAACAATTGTTATCTATAATCTTGCTTTTTGAACCTAATTCCAGTTTGATTGATGTGGTAGGCATTAATGAGAGATTTAGTGTCCAAGCCAAAGATTGTTGCACCTGCAGCTGGAGATGGTTCAGTTGATAATAATCCAGGCTCTGGTTCTGGACAGGTTGATAATGAAAAGAGAAAGCTTCAAAGTTTTGTTAATGATGATATTTGCGGTACTATGTTGGATGTATGTTTCCAACGCCTGCTCAAAAGAGAGAAGGTTCTTCCTGGAACATCATTTTCTCTAGGGCCATTGGAGTTGTGGAGTGATGATTTTGAGGGCAAAGGAGAGTTCAGCCAGTATCGCTCTAGGCTGGTATGTTTTACATGGTTATCTTTCATGCTAATTATACAGTTAGCTGTCAAAAGCCCCTCAAAAGGTAGATAAGGCTGTATTACTTGTTGACTTGAGCTGTCAAAAGGTCCAAATCGGATGCTTTATATTTAGGAGATAGATATGTTAATGAGTGAATTTGAGTAAGTGTGCATCACTCTAGGCTGGTACATTTTACATGGTTGTATTTCATGCTACTTATACCATTAGCTGTCAAAAGCCCCTCAAGGTGGTGGATAAGCTGTATTACTTGTTGACTTGAGCTGTCAAACATTCAAATTGAATGCGTTAATGCATGAATTTTAGCAAGTGTTTTTATGCTTTCTAATGCTGTTTTATTTATTTATTTTTTATATCAGATCTTACATTTTCTTTAAGAGTTACTATTTCCCATTCTATGAACCATATAATTGACAATTAATAGAAGCAATGTGAAATGTATTAATTTGTTTTCTAACATATTTTGATATGATAAATGTTAAGGAAACATAGGAAAGTAATAGGTAATTCTATGCACGAGTTGACATTTATAGTCAGAAAATCATCTCACATGTTTGCATATAGTATTAGTTTGATAGGATGATGCATGGAGTTCATTATTTGTACTCACTGTTTTTCTTTCCTACCAATGCACTCCTTTCATTTATGCATGAGCTCCTATTGCAGTTGGAGCTGGCCCGCTTTGTTGCTTCAGATAAACCCCTTATAGCTGCTATAAAGGTTTCTGAGAGAATTGCCACAATCATTAAGAGTCTCTGCTTTCACCGATGTCTGCTCAGGTTTGATGACAAACACCTTTTATTGGATTTGTTCATGTGGAGGTTTCAGTCACTACATCTGCGATCTCTGGGACTTCTAAGCATTCCTAATCTGCTTCATGCTTGTTTAGAAATAACATTTTTCTATTGTGCATACTTGTCATTTTAATATTTCAGGACATTGCTGTGATGGAAAGCATGCCAATGGCGTTAGAGAATATTGCAAGTGTGGTTTTTGATGGATCTAATGAATATCTTGGGGGTAGTTCTGAAACTCAACTTGCGCTTTGCAGAATATTTGAAGGTTGTCTGGTGACTTCTTCGTATATTATTAGAGATTTTATGGTTTTCATCTTAGGGCCTGCTCAAAAACTCTGGTTACTGTGAACTGAAGGTTTGCTTCAGCAACTTCTTTCTTTGAAATGGACTGAACCGGCACTTGTGGAAGTACTCGGGCACTATTTAGATGCATTGGGTCTCTTCCTGAAATATTTTCCAGAAGGAGTTGGAAGTGTCATCAATAAACTGTTCGAGCTTCTGACTTCACTTCCTTTTGTTGTTAAGGTTCTTTCTGATATTTTATTTATTGTGATTTTCATTATATGTAAAGAGAACATTCTAAGACATGCAATTTTCAACAATTGTTTTCCAGGACCCTAAAACAAGTAGTGCCCGTTATGCAAGGTTGCAGATCTGTACATCATTTGTTCGGCTTGCCAAATCGGCTGAAAAAAGTCTCCTGCCTCACATGAAGGTGGTTTTACATTTTCTACTAATTGATTTTGCAAATAATAGCACGGACTATTCAAGTAGCATACCCATAAATTGAATGTTATTATTACCAGTGAAAGGATTAGGTGTCTTGCAGGGTATTAGACTTGAGCAGGAGTTGCCTGAGGCCTGTTGGGTCAGGGTGGAACCATAGAATTTGTTGCATGCATACATGATCACATATGAGTTTCTTTTTTGGAAATTAATGTAGATAATTGAGGAATGCATTTAATAATAATCCCTTATTATGCATTTAATAATTGAGGAAGATGAAAGCTGAACCTCTGTGAGGTCTGGTTATTTTATTTTTAAGATTTCCACACTTCCCATTGAGAGCTTTTGCATTCAACCTGCAGGCTCAATTGGAATAAAAACCTATGTGAAAACGTTAATGGAATCATTTTGAAAAGGGCAACTGATTACCTAAGTTCTCCTAGTAAGCACACAATTAATGTTTTTATTATTATTTCTGCTCTCTTGGAATGAAAAACCATTGTGGAAATTTCAGGTAAATGATTTACGGGATCTTTTTGATTGCTTGAGATCCATCTCATGGAGAAGCCATGTGACTACTTGTTGCTATTACTTTTATTATTTTGTTTTTTTCTTTTTGATAGGCAAAAGAGCAATATAGATTAAAGAGCCAAAAAAAGGCTATGCCAAGTACACTGGAAGTATAAAAGTGGGACCAAAGAAAGAAACAAGAAATCCCTCCCCTTATTGGCAACCTAACCAATCGATAAAATTGATCATAGAGGACTCTTGCCCTAGACCCCTTTAGACCATTCTAATAAGTTACACAAGAAAGAGAACTTTAGCTCTTGATCTAAAAGCTCAACATTTTGAAAAGCCCTTCTATTCCTCTCTTTCCGAATAGTCCAAAACAAACAAAGAGTAGCAACATGCTTGTTTCTCCTCTTACCAACGGAGTGGTTGTGCCAACTAGGAAGTGTTGCTCGGACTGAGGTATTCAACACCTACACCACTCCAAACAAGGAGATGACTAATTGCCATAACAAATTTGCCTTTGAAAAATGAAGAAAGATGTGATCGAAAGATTCCGCCTCGCCTTTGCATAGAAAACATCTGTTCACCAATGGAGTTTCCTGGTCATATTTATAGGTGGTTTGCCTGTTGGAACTGCTTGTAGTGAATTCATATACCACAATTCTTTTTCCGAATTTGTTTACTACCATATTATTTGTTGCTGAACATGAGGAGAAAGGTGATAACAATGGAAGCTGTCTGAGTGAGAAAAAACTTGGAGATGTCTGATAGAAGAGGAGGCAGATGCTGATTTGCAGTGGACTCAAAGTCCTTTGAAATTTCTGTGGATGTGTCTGGGGAGAGACTTAAGGGAATCATTGTGGAAAGGAGCAGAGGTTTTACTTCGTGGATCAAGTTTGAGAACTTCAGTTTGTGTTGTTTGTTGGAGAGAGTGGAGGCTTGTTGTAGGGGTGAGCTTGTTCAGAGATTTGTTAGAAGTTGGGAAGATGGAGGTAGGAAGTTTAAATTGGAAAGTCGTGCAAATGAGGTAGGCGGGTTCTTATTGTGCTCTGTGGTTGACTTGGAAGCAAAGAGGTATTGTTTAGTGTTTCCAAAGGGGAAAGGTATTCTGGGAGGTTGGGTCTTGTTGGCTGAAAAACTTCGCTCTCTTGGAGTTTTGACTCGCGATGAGCCTAGGGGAGTTTTCGCTTACTATAGGACAGGGTGTAGGGATTGGGCTTCTGAGGGGAGGGCCAAAAACTCCTATGTTGATGCGGTGAAAACAAGAGAGAAAATTTTAGGGGAAGTAGTGTGGTTACAGCTAGGGGAGAAAGATGTGCTAAGCGGAAGGGAGTTTTTGGACCGGTGCCTGGTTGGGAGATGGAGAAAGTCTCTCGTGTCGGCTCCAGATCTGTCCGCTTTGGGCAGTTGGGGAAGATCTCATTGGAATATTAAAGGAGGGGTGAAGTTTCCTAGGTTGGGGGGCCCTTTCATACCAATCGAGTTTGAGGATAAAGAAGAGGCAAACAAGCTGCTTTTAAGAAGACATCGATGGTTTAAGGAATCGTTTCTGCACTTGGATATGTGGGACCCAAAAATGGGGTGTTCTCAAAATGGCGAGCGGTTTAAGGAAGTTTGGGTGAGAATAGTGGGGTTGCCGCTGCATTTTTGGAGTTGGGAAGTGTTTAGAAAGATTGAGGATTGTTGTGGGGGGGTTTGTTGTGGTGGATGAAGACACTACTGCTTTTAAGGAGCTCCAATGGGCCAGATTATTAGTGAAATTTGAAGGATTAGAGTGGCCAAGCTCCTTGCAGGTGGCAGTTGGATCTTCTTGTTATGCTATCCAACTATGGTGGGAGGTGCAACCATGGGTGTCGGAAGTGGCTTCGGTGATCAGAAATGAGACGGGTAAGGAGCAGGAGGTTAGAGATGATGGAGGAGGTGATTCACGCGCTGATTTCAATGTGGAGAAGGTACAGATGCATGGGTAGCCTGCAAAGGTGGCTATGCCGTGCAAAGTTGGTGAAGGTGGTTGCAGAAAAGATAGGAAGGCTGAGCTCTCGGACCTTGTGTTGGCAAGAGGAGCAGAGGTTGATGTGACCAGAGGAAACCTGCAAACTGTTTGGGAGGAGATTCCAAATATCGAGCCTGTAACCCAAGTTTCTAGTTTGCTGGGCCGGGTAAGGGAGATCGTTATGGAGAGAAGGCCCACCGAGGAGGGCTAAGTTAGTGGAGCTTTAAAAGAACATTTGGAAGTGGGCCGGCCCATGATGGTGCCTTTAAAAGGCCCAGTGGTGGTGGGACGACCCACTAATGAAGTGTTAAATGGGGTTAGGGCACGCGGGGGTCTTCATGACTGTGGAGAACAAGATGGGGAAGTTTTTGGTTCTCATTGGGGTCGTCTCCGCTGGCGCTAAATCTTATAGAGATCACCAACGAAGCTTTGATGGAGGAGGCTTCCAGGTACACAGATTGCTATACTTGCTCTTTGTTTTCTTTGGGGAAACGGGATTTCTCTCCATCTTCTACTCCTTCTGGGCGGGATGGGGTAAGCGTTGCCAATGCTGGGGGATCCGATTAGAGTAGTGGTTCAGAAGCAGTCGGGGGAGCAGTTTTGGGCCCTTTAAGGGTGATTTTGGCGGATGGGAGGGAGGCGGAGATCTCTGATTTGGCGGGTAGGGCTAATGGGGCTTTTGAGGGAGCGATAGAGGGGATTTCAAAAAGGGCTTTCCAAGAGGATGTAGAGGAGAGGGACGAAGAGGGTGAGCCGTGTTGGCATTCCAGTAGCTTGGCTAAGTTTAGCTGTTATCTTGGAATGCCGACGGAGGGTTTCGAAGGGGAGATTTTGTTTTTACTAAAAAGAATGAGAGAGAGGAAACTTCAAAAAGGGAAGTTGAATGGTAGAAAAAGAAAAAATTGGAGTCGTCAAAATTCGAAAGAGAATTGAGAAAATTGGAATGGACAGTGAACTATCTTGGAGGAGGAGGAGGAGAAGGGGGGGTTAGTACTTGCAGGTTTAAATGAAGCTCCGACTGCTCTCTTGGAATGTAAGAGAGGCTAATAATTGTGATAAGAGGTAGGTGATCAAAGCTTTGATAAAGAAGAATAGGGTGGATTTGGTTTGCTTACAGGAAACCAAGATCCAGGAAGTGTCAAGGGGTATTATCCGTAGCTTAGGAGTGAGAAGATTTCTTGAATGGGAGGCTGTGGATTCAAGGGGCGCTACTGGTGGTATAGTGGTGTTTTGGGATAATATGGTGTTGGATTTGGTTGACCTTCAAATAGAAATGTTCTCAATTTCTTGCATTTTTAAGAATTGTGAGGACGGTTTTATGTGGACTTTTACAGGGGTTTATGGCCCAACCATGAGGAGAGACAGAGAGTGTTTCTGGGTGGAGTTGGGGGCCATAAATGGGCTTTGGAATGGGCCGTGGTGTGTTGCTGGGATTTTAATACCATTTTAAGTTCGAAAGAGCACAGCAGAGGAGGGAGCCTGAATTCAAACATGAGAAGGTTCTCAAAAGTTATAGAAGATTTAGAGTTAAAGAATCTGCCTCTGGTTGGGGGTCCTTTTACTTGGAATGGAGGGGTGAATAACAAGTCATTTTCAAGGCTGGATCGGTTCTTGGTTAATGAGGGGTGGGACTGTCGTTTTGGTGATGCGAGGCAGTGTGTCCTACCAAGACCTGTGTCCGACCATTTTTCGATTCTTTTGGACGGAGGGGGTCTGAGAAGAGACCCTTTCCCTTTTAGATTTGAGAATATGTGGCTAAAAGTGGAGGGTTTTAAGGATCTCTTGAAGTCTTGGTGGGAGGGAGACAACTTTAGTGGCTTCTCAAGTTTTATTTTGGCGGAAAAACTAAAGGTTTTGAAGGCTAAGTTGAAGGAGTGGAACAAAGACATCTTTGGTAGGGTTGAATATAGGAAGGATTTGGCTTTGGAGTAGGTGGAGTTTTGGGATGCTAAGGAGAAGATTAGTAGACTGTCCTTGGAAGAGCTGGAAGCTAGAAAAAAAGCGAGGGAAGAATATAAAAAATGGGTTTTACTTGAAGAGATTACGTGGAGGCAAAAATCTAGGGAGTGTGGCTGAAAGAGGGTGATAGAAATACGGGTTTCTTTCACAAGATGGCCAATGCTCACAGAAGAAGGAACAATGTGGTCAAAATTAGGATTAATGGTGTTTGACTTACGGAGGAGAATGGAATTAAGGAAGAGATAGTCAATGCTTTTAGGCCTTTGCTGTCCAATCTGGTGCACTGGTGCCCTTCTGTTTCCGGGATGCAATATGAGACTTTGGAGCATATGGATGCTTGTGCTTTGGAGATGCCTTTCACGGAAGAGGAGGTATTTGATGCACTGTTGGGTTGTAATGGGGATAAAGCTCCGGGGCCAGATGACTTCTCTATGGATTTTTGGTAGTTTGCTTGGGACTTCGTGAAGGTTGATGTGATGAGTTTCTTTAGGGAATTCTATGAAAACGACAAATTTGTTAAAAGCCTAAATGCAACTTTTATGGTTTTAATTCCGAAAAAATTTGGGCCTGAAGATTTAGGGGATTTTAGGCCTATAAGTTTGGTGGGAAGTTTGTACAAGTGGCTGGCCAAGGTTTTAGCTAATAGGCTAAAAAAGGTGGTTGGAAAGGTGGTGGTCTCTAAGGCTTAAGGGGCTTTTGTGGAAGGTAGACAAATCTTAGATGCAGTGTTGATAGCTAATGAAGCCATTGATTCGGCTCTCAAGAATAATGAGAATGACATTTTGTGCAAACTGGACATAGAGAAGGCGTACGGCAATGTAGATTGGTCTTTTCTTCTCACAGTTTTGCAGAAAATGGGTTTTGAGGAGAAATGGATCGGGTGGATCAAGTGGTGCATATCCATTGCAAGTTTCTCTGTGTTGGTTAATGGAACCCCTACGACCTTCTTCCAAAGCTCAAGGGGTTTGAGGCAGGGCGATCCTCTTTCACCTCATCTTTTTGTGATTGCTATGGAGGTCTTTAGTTCTCTTCTTAAAAGGGCTGTGGATGGAGGTTTTTTGTTGGGTTGTAGGGTGAAGGGTAAGAGTGAAGAAGGGGTTCTAATTTCCCATTTGTTGTTTGCTGATGATACTTTGGTGTTCTACAAAGCTTCTCAAGACCATTTGACTTATCTCAGTTGGTAACTTATGTGGTTTGAGGCCGTGTCGGGATTGTGAATAAACTTGGAAAAGTGAACTCATTCCAGTAGGGAGGGTAGAGAATATTGATGATCTTGCTTGGGACTTTGGTTGTAGAGTGGGTAGTCTACCGTTCACTTATTTGGGCATGCCCTTGGGTGCTCCATTTAAGTCAGTAATAGTGTGGGATGGAGTGGAAGAACGTTTCCGTAGAAGGTTGGCCATGTGGAAGAGACAATATTTATCCAAGGGAGGGAGGGCGACTCCAATCCGAAGCACGTTATCGAATTTACTTATCTATCTTATGTCACCGTTGTGCTTACCAAGCTCAGTTAGACGGAGAATAGAGAAAACTCAAAGGGACTTCCTTTGGGGTGGTGGTAATTTGGAGTGAGAGCCTTTTTTTGTAAGATGGGAGTTGGTGTGCTTAAGTAAGAAGAAAGGGGGTTTGGGGGTCAAATGTCTTTCCATTCTCAATAAGGCTCTTCTTGCTAAATGGAATTGGCGTTTTGCAAATGAAAGAGAGCTTTGTGGAATCAAGTGATTAGAGGGAAGTATGGGGAAAATAGAGGGGGTTGGTGCTCTCGGGAAGTGAGAGAGGCACATGGAATGGGGCTGTGGAAAGGAATAAGGATGGATTGGGAGTTGGTGGGCGATAGGATGTTATTCATTATAGGTAATGGGCAGAGGGTGAGATTTTGGAGGGATAGATGGTGCGGGGAGTCCCCTTTGTGTGTGTCTTTCCCTTCCTTATTTGCTTTTACTGTTGACAAGGAAGTGTGGGTGGCAGATTTTTGGGACCTTTTGGCTGAGGGGAGTTGGAATCCCTGTTTTTCAAGAGCCTTCAATGATTGGGAGGTAGAGGAGGCGGAAAGATTTTTGGAGCGGCTACATGGAAAGAGAGTAATTGAAGATGTGGATGATAATATGTCATGGTCTGAAACAAAGAGTGGAAAATTATCGGTCAAGTCTCTACTTTGCCCTAGAAGCGGGTTGTCCGTCTTTGTTTCCTTCTAGCTGCATTTGGAATGTGAATGTGCAGCCCAAGATTAGTTTCTTTGCGTGGGAGGCTACATGGGGCAAAGCCTTAACCTTGGATATGGTCCAAAAAAGAGGACGGGCATTGGCAAATAGATGCTTTATGTGTCTTGAGAAAGAGGAGACCATAGACCGACCATCTTCTCTTACATTGTTCAAAAACAAGGGTTTTATGGGATTTACTATTTACTTTATTTTGGGTGTCTTGGATGTTGCCTTCTTCAGTTAGAGAGACTCTTCAAAGCTGGTATGGTTCTTTTGTGGGCAAAAAGCGCAAGAAGGTGTGGATAGCCGCTCCTCTTCACATTTTTTGGACGGTTTGGAAGGCGAGAAATAGATTGACATTCAAGGATGATGTGTTGTCAATGCAGAGACTGAAATACTCTTTTGTTCTCTCTTTTTGATCTGAGGCTAAGTTGTTTATAGTTGACTACCCTCTAACTATAGTTAATTTTATTGATTGGTTGGGCTCTAATTAAGGTTGTTTTTTGGGTCATCTAGGTTCTTTTTGGCCTTATTGGAGGTGGGTGTATAGCTTGAGTTGCCTTTTTGGCTTATCTTTTTATATATGAAATTTTCTTTACCTATCAAAAAAAAAAAAAAAAAAAAAAAAAAAAAAAAGGAAAAGAAAAGAAAAGAAAACATCTGTTCACCAAAGTTTACCCTTTCCTCTTCAAAATGTCTATAGTTAGAATCCCTTTACACGTTGCTTCCCAAATGAAAAAACTCACTTTTGTTGGAGCCTAAGAATTCCGAACAATCATTGATAAGAAAGGTTTTGAACCCCCTTTGAACCATCCCATCATAGAAAGATTTAACTGAAAACTTGCCACCCATTGTGGCCATCCACATTGCCTCATCATCTACCTCCCTATTTACCGAATGACCTTGTAAACGTAAAAGAAGTGCTTCAACACAACATAACTCCCAGTCTTGGAAATTCCTTATGAAACGAGGGTTCCATAGCCCCCCATTATCAACCTACTCCTAGGCCTCATAGACCTAAACATCCTTTGAGGTGGCTATAGCGAACAAAGACGAGAAAGAAGTCCTCAAAGGGGTGTCCCCACATCAAATGTCCTTCCAAAATCTTATCCTTCTTCCATTGCCCATAAGATAAGAGATCTTTCTTTTAAAAGCATCCCAACCTTTTCTTATAGCCTTCCACAACCTTACGCCATAACCCTCCCTCGCCTCCGAAGATCACTAACCCCCTTTATCTACCCCATACTTTTTAACGATTACTTTCTTCCACAAGGGCTCCTCTTTTGCCATGAACCTCCAACTCCACTTGCCTAAGAGAGCCTTGTTCAAAATAGAAAGATTGCGAATGCCCAACCCTCCTTCCACCTTTGGTTTACAAACTTTGAGCCAACTCACTATGTGGGGCTTATTTTCAAGAGATCCCCCCCCCATAAAAAGTCCCTTTGAAGTTTTTCCAATCTACGACACACCCTTTTTGCAATGACAAAAATGAACATGAAATAAATAAGAAGGCTAGACAAAGTGCTTTGATAAGAGTCAAACGTCCCCCCTTGGACAAGTATTGTCTCTTCCAAGTTGCAAGCTTTCTCTGCATCCTCTCTTCCACCAAGTCCCAAGCTGTCGTCGATTTAAAGGGGGCACCCAAAGGAAGCCCAAGATATTTGGAAGGTAGCTACCCCACCTTACACCTAAGAATATTCACCAACTCCTCCATACTAAAACCCAATGAAGATGCAAAAGTTGGTCCTTAGAAGCTTCACAAAAAATCAATATGTTATCCACAAACAAAAGGTTAGACACCTCTACTCCCTTGTCACCTCTACCTCCCACCTTGAAACCTGAAATAAAACGCCCCTCCTTGGTTTTCTTAAGAAACAAGCTAAGAGCCTCCATAGCTAAAACAAATAAATAAGGAGATAGGGTATCCTTGCCTCAACCCTCTAGGGTTATGAAAGAATCCAGTTGGGTTCCCATTGATCAAAAAAGAAAATTTGGGGGTAGAAATATACCAATTAATCCACCAAATCCACTTATGAGCAAAACCCATCTTATCCAAAACTGCTAATAAGAAGTTCCAATTTACATGATTGTAGGCCTTTTGTATGTCTAGCTTACAAAGAATGCCATCAGAACCACTCTTTAACTTGGAGTCAATGACTTCATTGGCAATAAATAAGGACAGAATAAAAAATTTGTCTCCTTTGGACAAAAGCATTCTGAGAAGAAGAGATTACTTTTCCCACCACTTCTTTGAGTCTATTTGCTAGAACCTTGGCCAATAATTTGTACAAACTCCCAACTATGCTAATAGGCCTAAAATCCTTGAGGTCATCTGCCCCTTCTCCCCCTTTTTTGGGATTAAGACCAAGAAAGTAGTATTCAAGCTCCTTTCAAAATGCCCAAGATCATAAAATTCCTCAAAGAAGCCCAACACCTCACTCTAGACAAAGTCCCAACAACAATGCCAAATAACCATGGTAAACCCCTCAGGACCGGGGCTTTGTCCCCTTTCAAAGCTGATAGGACTGAGAAGATTTCCTCCTCAGAGAAAGGAGACTCCAAACACCTAGCCTCCTCCTGAGTCAAGGATTCAAATGACAGCCCATTAATGCTAGGTTTCCAGTTGCCGTTTTCAGTGAATGGATGTTGATAAGCATTAGACACTCATTTTCAGTGAATAGTTGCTATTTTGTTATTTTAAGATTTCTGACTATTTGCAATAAACCTGTGATATTTCCTACCGAAAGGGAAAAGGGTAAATGGACATTGGTTTTCCTTTTTTTTTTAATCAAAAGACATTGGTTAACCGTGATTGTGGATCATTTGATTTCACCATCATTAAAGAGGTTGAAGCTTTTAACTAAACACGATATTCTCCTTGATTAACATGAGTGATGGGCACATGCTTCTCAACCAAGTTTGATTCTTGAGAAAGCATATAGAGTATGGACTGAAGTTCCAGTCTATCAAAATAGAATTGCATTTCCTGCCAGGGCTTAAACTTTCGAGTGCCATCCTGTTTCATTGTGTTGTTGCTCTGTCCCTCTGCAAAACAAATTAGTTGGCCTCCTGATCAATGTTGCAGCTTCTTTGATGCCTTGGACCTTGTTCCACAGTGCAGTAACTTGCTTTAATTTTAATTTCATTATAACAAAAGGTCGGTCTGAATAGGCTTTTGGAGCTTGATAGGCTGTCAATAGTTCAGAACGAAGGTTAATGCACCTCTGGAAACTGCACAATGCTTGTGAATATTTGACTACAAAAATTTTTTAGCGAATAATTAAATTTCCTCAGTTTATGGATGTTTGACTACAATTTGTCTTTACTGAATACTTAAAGTACCTCAAACACTTGACACTTAATTCTGAAAGTTACCATACACAATGCCCTATTGGAAAAAAGAAATTTGTCTATTTCTTCAAGATGGTATTTGTTTCTGTTGAGAGAGAGAGGAAGAAGAAAGACCTTGATTCTCATTAATGTGAATGATCTACTTACAATTGAGAAATATATATATATACAAGGCTAAGAGTCCTAACTACCATACATGTGTCCTACCATATATGTGTCCTATATTAACAAGGAAAGGTTATACACTATAAATACATCATATTCAACACTCCCCCTCAAGCTGGAGCATATACGTCATATGCACCAAGCTTGTTACAAATATATTTAATCCTAGGACCTCTGAGAGATTTAGTGAAGATGTCAGCTAGTTGATCATTTGAATTAACAAAACTTGTAGCAACACATCCTGATGCGATCTTCTCTCTAATGAAATGACAGTCAACTTCAATATGTTTGGTCCTTTCATGAAAGACTGGATTGGATGCAATATGTAATGCGGCCTGGTTATCACATATGAGTTTCATCTGTTCATCCTTTCCAAATCTCAACTCTCGAAGAAGATGTCTCAACCATATGAGTTCACATGTTGCCAAAGCCATAGCTCGATACTCGGCTTCAGCGCTAGATCTGGCCACTACATCTTGTTTCTTACTCTTCCAAGATATTAGATTACCTCCAATAAAAACACAGTACCCTGAAGTGGAACGTCTATCTGTGGGTGAGCCAGCCCAATCTGCATCTGTGTAACCAACAACCTGAGTATGACCTCTGTTCTCGTACAACACACCTTGGCCTGGTGTACTTTTGATATATCGAAGAATGCGGATTACAGCATCCCAATGGCTATCACATGGTGACTGTAGGAATTGACTAACAACACTCACAGGAAAAGAAATGTCTGGACGAGTAATGGTGAGATAGTTCAATTTACCTACAAGCCGTCGATATCTCCCGGGGTCTCCTAAAGGCTCCCCCTGTCCTGGTACAAGTTTGACATTCGGATCCATAGGTGTGTCTACCGGTTTACAGTCTAACATACCGGTTTCTTCCAAAATGTCTAAAGCATACTTCCTTTGGGAAAGGACCACAGCAGAACTGGATTGAGCTATCTCAATTCCCAAGAAATACTTGAGTTTCCCCAAGTCTTTGGTCTGAAAGTGGGTAAAAAGGTGTTGCTTTAGTTTCTGAATACCATCCTGATCACTGCCTGTAATGACGATGTCGTCCACATAAACAACCAGATAAATACACTGCCCCAAAGAGTTATGATGATAGAAAACTGAATGGTCTGCTGTACTGCGAAGCATGCCAAACTCTTGAACAACAGAACTAAAACGGCCAAACCATGCTCGAGGAGATTGTTTCAAGCCATATAGAGAACGGCGTAACCTGCATACTAAACCAGACTCCCCCTGAGCAACAAAACCAGGAGGTTGCTCCATATAAACCTCCTCGGCAAGATCACCATGAAGGAAGGCATTTTTAATATCCAATTGATAAAGAGGCCAAGAACACATGGCAGCCATAGAGAGAAGCAGACGGACAGAAGCAATCTTGGCAACAGGAGAGAATGTGTCACCATAATCAGAACCATAAACCTGAGTATAGCCTTTAGCAACTAAGCGGGCCTTAAGGCGATCAACCTGACCATCAGGACCAACCTTAATTGCGTAGACCCAACGACAGCCAACGGTAGATTTACCCGAGGGTAAAACAACAAGGTCCCAAGTGCCATTAGAGTGCAGAGCAGCCATTTCATCCACCATTGCCTGTCGCCAGCCTGGATGGGAAAGAGCTTCATGGGTGCTCTTTGGAAGAGAAACAGAGGATATAGCAGAAACAAAAGCAGAATAGGGTGAAGATAATCGATGATAACTCAAAAAATTGTAAATAGGATGAGGATTACGAGTAGAGCGAGTACCTTTCCGAACAGCAATGGGTAAGTCATTAGGAGAAGGCAGAACCGGGGTAGGTGAAGCCGAAGGGATAGGAAGTGAGTCAGCAGGAGCCTCAGCAAAAGGGAGAGGAGCAACAACACGAGGGCGACGATGATAAACCTGAAGTGGTCGAGGAGGCATAGCATCAGGTGGGGAGACAATGGGAATAGGCAAGACTTCAGAAACAGGAAGAGACTCAGAAGTGGTGGAAAAGAATGGTGAGTCCTCAAAGAAGGTGACATCAGCGGAGATAAAGTATCGATGAGTCTCAAGGGAATAACAACGATAACCCTTCTGAAGTCTGGAGTATCCCAAGAAGAGACACTTCATGGCTTTGGCGGAAAGCTTGTCCTGTCCAGGAGTGAGAATATGAACAAAGCAAGTACAACCAAAGACACGAGGAGGAAGGAAATAAAGTGGTTGGTCAGGGAAGAGAAGGGAGTGAGGAATCTGATCATGTAAGACAGAAGAGGGCATACGATTAATCAAATAACAAGCGGTAAGAACAGCGTCCCCCCAAAAACGAAAAGGAACATTACTATGGAGGAGGAGAGTACGAGCTGTCTCAACAAGATGTCGATTCTTGCGTTCAGCTACCCCATTTTGTTGAGGAGTATGAGCACAAGAAGACTGATGAAGAATCCCATGATGGGACATAAACGAAGTAAATGGTGCTGAAAAATATTCCCTGGCATTGTCACTGCGTAACACACGAATAGAAATATTGAACTGGGTTTGGATTTCAGCATAAAATTTCTGGAAAATAGAGAATAACTCAGCTCGATTTTTCATTAAAAATAACCAAGTACATCGAGAATAGTCATCAATGAAAGTGACAAAATACTGAAATCCTAAAGTAGACGCAGTCCGACAAGGACCCCAAACATCAGTGTGGACAAGCTCAAAAGGAGACTTTGCCCGATTATTCAAACGCTTTGGGAACGAGACACGAGTATGTTTCCCAAGCTGACATGACTCACACGGAAGCGACGATAAAGTGGAAAAACGAGGGACCATCTTCTGGAACTTGGAGAGACTAGGGTGGCCCAGACGATTGTGAATGAGGAGAGGAGCATCAGTGGAAATGCAAACTGCAGGAGATGAATCCGAGGTGAGGTGATAGAGGCCTTGAGACTCACGTCCTATGCCAATCGTCTTCCCCGTACTCCGGTCCTGCAAGGTCACAAATTTATCAGAAAAGGTAATAGAGCAATTAAGAGTACGAGTGATTTTACTGATGGAAATAAGATTAAAAGGACATTCAGGAGTATAAAGGACAGAAGTGAGAGGTAGAGAAGGTAGAGGAAGGGCCAAACCAATACCTTTAGCCACAGTTTGAGAACCATTAGCTAAGGTAACAGTAGGTAAAGCAGAGGTAGTAGTAATAGAGGAGAAAAGATCCTTATTACCAGATAAGTGATCAGAAGCTCCAGAATCTAGAATCCAGGGTCCAAGAGAAGATGTGTGGGTAAGGCAGGCAGAGGCATTACCAGGCTGGGCAACAGAGGCAACAGAAGCCTGAGATGCGGAAGAGCTCGGAGGCTGAGGCAGCGGAGAATCAGAGGACTGGGCCACATGGGCAGTGCGAGGAGGTCTTCCATGTAACTGATAGCAACGATCGCGAGTGTGGCCAAGTTTATTGCAATAGGTGCAATGAGGACGTTGACCTCTACCTCGGGTACCACTGCGGCCTCCTCGAGAGCTAGTTTGAGAAACTAACACAGAAGAATCTGAAGTGCTATCAGATGGCAAAGTCTGAGTGGAGGAGATACGGAGGAGGCGAGCAAACACATCATCCAAGGACGGAACTGATGAACTACCAAGAATCTGATCGCGGACAGGCTCAAGATCCGGACGGAGGCCAATAAGAGTAAGAACCATGAAGAACTGGTCAAGCTGTGTTTGTTGAGCCCCAACATCAGGAGTAAGAGGCATCACAGTCAAGAACTCCTCCTTAAGAGAGGCAATCTGGCCAATATAAGTAGATAGATCCAAGTCCTGTTGGCTGAGATGGACAATAGCAGAAGCCACCTTATAAAGACGCTGGATATCATTCGTATATAATCCTTTGGCCTGAGTCCAAAATTTAAAACAAGTTTTGTAGGCCCGAAGATGAAGAAGAATCTTGGGATCAACCGATTGCCATAATACACTACATAACTGTGCATCTATCTTCCTCCACTGTACACGGTCAACCTCAGGGATATCTGCCTCCTGTGTAATCAAGTGATCCTCATATCCTTGACCCATAAACCAAAGTTCAACAGAGGCAGACCAGGAAAGA
Organism: Vitis riparia; assembly: GCF_004353265.1. Taxonomy (NCBI): domain Eukaryota; kingdom Viridiplantae; phylum Streptophyta; class Magnoliopsida; order Vitales; family Vitaceae; genus Vitis; species Vitis riparia. The sequence goes on from NC_048444.1 coordinate 22,492,177, forward strand.
TAATTGTCATTGCCAACCAATTTCTCCGAAGTAATCATAGGAGATCCAGATATAACAGCGGAAAAAATGGAATTTTTAGTAGTCATATCTACTTATCTGGAGAATGAAGTATGTTTGGATTGAAGAGAGCCCTAATACGGCTTCAGATTGCGGCGTGGCACCACCGAAAAAGGGAGAAGAACACTTCCCAAGGCACGTGCAGGGATTGGAGTGGAGAAAAAGTAGTCGGACCTTCGCCGGAAAGACTGTTTGGAGGGCCGACGGAGACAAAAATCCCCAAAAGAGGTACGTGCAGGGCTCGGATGGGAGAACCAGGGAGGTAGGGAGGCTGGTCGGCGTCAGGCGAAGCTGGAGGAGGAGGCGCGTCGCCGGAGCAGTCCTCACGCGCCCTCACGCGCCGGCGCGTGAGATGCAGCCGCCGGCCTGAAAGCTGCGCGTGGACGGCGCGTGGAGGCTCTTTTGGTGCCGGTGCCTTCACAAAAGGTGGAGATCTCCTCCAGGCGCTCCTTCTGGTATGGTCGGTGTCGGAAAAAGACGTCGCCGGAAAAGTTCGCCGGCGGTGAGTGGTTTCTGTCGACGATCCGAATGACCGGAAAGTATTGGGAGATGGGGAAGGTGACCGGAATGAAACACGGTTACCGGAAGGTTTCCCGGAGTTGATGACACGGGAAACAGGAAAGAATTAGGTTTTCTTCCCTGGCTCTGATACCATGTTGAGAGAGAGAGGAAGAAGAAAGACCTTGATTCTCATTAATGTGAATGATCTACTTACAATTGAGAAATATATATATATACAAGGCTAAGAGTCCTAACTACCATACATGTGTCCTACCATATATGTGTCCTATATTAACAAGGAAAGGTTATACACTATAAATACATCATATTCAACAGTTTCTATACGCAATGCCCCCTTGGAAAAATAAAATTGTTTGTTTCTTCAAGATGGTATTCTGTTTCTATACATTCTCAATAGTTGTTTTATAGGGGATAGCTGACACCATGGATTATCTGCAAAGAGAAGGCTGTTTGCTTCGTGCAGAGCATAATATTCTTGGTGAAGCGTTTCTTGTCATGGCTTCTGTTGCTGGGTATTTGCTTGCTTATTGCTGGCTGAATTTGGTTGTACATATGCTTGATGTATAATATCTTTAGCGCATTTTTGCAACTTCCTTGATAATTTTGCAGGGTTCAACAGCAGCAAGAAGTTTTGGCGTGGTTACTTGAACCTTTGAGCAAACAGTGGATACAGGTAGAATGGCAACAAACTTATTTATCTGACCCAACAGGTCTTATTCGCCTGTGTTCTGAGACATCATTTATGTGGTCAATTTTCCACACTGTGACATTCTTTGAGAGGGCACTTAAGAGGAGTGGGATTAGAAAAGGCAGTTTGAATTCACAGAACAGTTCAACAGCAAGTTCTACTCCTTTGCATCCGATGTCTTCTCATCTCTCATGGATGCTACCTCCTCTTCTGAAGGTAAGAATCTTGAGAACCTTGAACCTTCCATATTGAACTTCCTCATTCATATGGGTAAAAATTTCACCCTGAAAAAGGTGCCTCAAGAGGAAGCATGTGAGGATGTTTTTTGTGCAAGTACGACATTGTAATTTAATGCAAATTGTCCTTGTTCATCTGCAGCTGCTTCGTGCTATACATTCTCTTTGGTCTCCTCCTGTAAGTCAATCATTACCTGGGGAGATAAAAGCTGCAATGATCATGAGTGAGGTTGAACGAACTAGTCTTCTTGGGGAAGTGAACCCTAAATTGTCAAAGAGTGTAGCAGGTTTTATTGATGGATCTCAGATTGACACGAATAAGGAGTATGCAGAATCACATGAAACTGACATACGAAATTGGTTGAAAGGCATCAGAGATAGTGGGTATGTATAAGTTATTTTTGATGTGGTGATTTGATGATTGAATCTTTTATATACTTTAATGATGTTTGTGCTGTTGTGAAACCTTTCAATGTTCAATTGACAATTGTTGAAGACTCTGAAGATGCTATTAACGAATATCCTTGAGGTTTTTATGAAGTATCTCTGAACTTTTGCAAAAGAGTTTGCATTACTTCTACACAATCAAGATCAATTTTGACTTCATTTATAAATTTCCTGTACTTAAAATCAGATTCTTCCTCTACAAATGTTATGTACTGTACAATCATACAGTGACAGTGTTTGAACGCCATTATGGTTAGAATGGTTTTAGTTATTGGTTTCAATTGTTTATTGTGGGAATACAAATGGATTCATCAGCAAGGAAACATTGTCTGTTCCACCGCTCAAGAATAATAAATAGTTTTCAAGGTTTGACAGATTAAGTCATTCAAGATGGGCTTTTTCCCTTTTTTCTTTCTTGCTTTTTTTTTTGGGTGGTGGGGGTGGAAGATGTGCTCGAATTTTTTTAATAATTGAGTTTCTTGTCAAAAGAATATAAGAGATTGACAAGCGGTTAATTTTTCCCATTATTTTTTTTTTCCCTTTTTTGAGAAAACCATTATCATTTGACCTTTTAACGTATATTATTCTAACTTTACAAAATATAGAAATGTTCTTCATTACCTTCACCAATACGTGATTGAGGAATAATATAGGATGCTTAATTTATGAGGATGGAAAAATATAATGGCCTTTCTTCTATAACAATGGACCAGTCAAGCATGTTTTCTATTTGTATTATTTGTTATTCTGGTTCATTGAAGGGTGCTGATGCATCTCTGTGGCTCTAGGTATAATGTATTGGGCTTGTCAACGACCATTGGTGATTCCTTCTTCAAATGCTTGGATATTAGTTCTCTTGCTATAGCACTAATGGAGAATATACAATCAATGGAGTTCAGGCATATAAGGCAGCTCATCCATTCAGTTTTGATTCCTTTGGTTAAATTTTGCCCTTCGGATTTGTGGGAGGAGTGGCTGGAAAAGCTCCTTCATCCATTATTTATTCATTCTCAGCAAGCTCTTAGCTGCTCATGGTCTTGTCTTCTACGTGAAGGGAGAGCCAGGGTTCCAGATGTACATGCCATACTTGCTGGATCAGACTTAAAAGTGGAAGTAATGGAGGAAAAGCTACTTCGTGATTTAACTCGTGAGATATGTGCACTTCTCTCAGTTTTAGCTTCACCAGGACTGAATACTGGGCTTCCTTCTTTAGAACAGTCTGGGCATGTCAGCCGTGGGGACATGTCTTCCCTCAAGGATTTGGATGCATTTGCATCAACCTCTATGGTTGGGTATGTCTATAGCACATTTTTTCTTATGATTTACTGTTTACAGTGATTATGAGACTAGTTTGTGTCTGGTTTTTTCGTCATGCTGTAGATGTAAGTTTTCTTGAAATTGTGGTTCATTTGCAGTTTCCTTTTGAAGCATAAGGGTCTGGCTCTTCCACTATCGCAGATAAGTTTAGAAGCTTTTACATGGACGGATGGTGAAGCTGTGACTAAAGTTTCTTCCTTTTGTGGAGTTGTGGTTCTTCTAGCTATTTCAAGTTCCAATGTAGAACTTCGGGAATTTGTCGCTAAAGATTTATTTTATGCAATTATCCAAGGTTTGGCCCTTGAGTCAAATGCTTTTGTCAGTGCCGATTTGGTTGGTCTCTGTCGTGAGATCTTTGTGTATCTTTCGGATAGAGACCCATCTCCACGGCAGGTTAGTTGTAGTCCGTCAATGTTAAAATGTGTTTGCTTAAAGTGTTTACAAGTGGAATGCACTTTGATTAGATGAACGTAACACAAAGTTATCAATGATTGATGTGTTGCTCAATGCTCACAGGTTTTGCTGTCTCTCCCTTGCATTACACCCTATGATTTGCTTGCTTTTGAAGAAGCTTTGGCAAAGACATCTAGCCCTAAGGAGCAAAAACAGCATATGAAAAGCTTGCTTCTATTAGCCACAGGAAACAAGTTAAAAGCACTTGCTGCTCAGAAAAGCATGAATGTGATTACAAATGTTTCAAGTAAGCTCACTTGGATATCTATAATTTTCTTTTTCATCATAATTTTAGGCTATGTTTGGCTCCTAGAAAGTATTAAGGAAAGGAAAAAATTGTTAAGAAAAATTATTTTCTTATATTTGAATATCATGAAAAAAGACAAGGAGAAAAGTATAAAGGAAAGAGGAGGAGAAATGCTAAAAGATTTTCCAGTTCATTTTTCTTAAAAAAGGGTAGAGAATGCTTGAGAGAACTGAATTCCTCATCAGTTTAATTTTCTATACTTCTACTTTTCCATGGACAATCAAATAGGAGAAAATTTTATAAATTTTTCTTACCTTTTCCTTTCCTCATATTTTTTCCTTTTTATATTCTTTTTCTTAAACTTTATGGGAATCAAACAAAGCCTAAAGGTGATCAAGTTTCTGCCTTTATATGGTCTTTCTTCCCCTTCTAGCAAGTGGGCTTTGGTTATCCAGTGGTGGTTGTGATGTTGTAGTTATTGTTGAATAGAATCTGCTGTTACTGTTGATTGATTATTTTGTTGGAAAAGAATTCATTAATCTTGACCTTAATTCTATGATTATTGGGCCTTTTTTCCCCCATAAACTATAAGAAGAGCAAGAAAATTCCTCTTCCTTCAAATCTGAATTTTAATCTAAGGACAACTGGGTGCTGTTGAGTATTCGATTTCAGCACTGTCAGAAAAGTTTCAGCTTGTCTTGATTGAAGTGTTAAACCATGAGAACAAAGCATAGGGAAGGGTTTCTTCCTATTCAAAATAAGCAATCCTAATTGTGAATATACAGTAACTGAAATGGTCTGGAAGCATTTGAATTTATTTATTCAGCACTGATCCTTTTATCACGAATAGCTATTGTTCCCATTTCTTCTTTCCCTAATCTGGGTCAAAAACTATTGCTTAAAATTCATAAGCATTTAGCTGTTTTAGAATCATGCATGGTTTCTACAAGTTTAATTTTCAAATAGCCATTCAAATAAATGTGCTTACTAGTCTCTTGTCCTTGAAACTTTCAGCAAGGCCTCGCAGTATGGTTAATGCTTCAGAACCCAGGGTTGAAGAAGGGGATTCTGTGGGATTAGCAGCCATTTTGTAAGATCTATAGTAGTGATCATCATAGAGTTCCTGTACAGAGTAAACTCAAAAGAAGAATCAAATCTTATCTCAGAAATACAGTGAAGGAGACCGCGTTTTACCCTGACCAGTGAGGACATAGAAGGTTGAATAGAAGTTACTCATCTAAAACTCCATTATTCCTTGCCTCTCCCTTGTAAATTAGGTTGGTTATATTTTTACAGTTTGGATTTTTATATTTATTTCATTCTGTTATGCAAATTAAAATAGACTCTTGATCCTGTTCTAAATTAACTAGTCAGTTCCAAAAACAGAAGCTGGCAACTGTTTTCTAGGAGTTGAAATAGATTTCTCTCATTTTAAATATTTCCCATATTTTATAGTAGTCCATTGGATGATGTTAGGCTATATATGCTCGAGGCAATGGCAGGCATTAAGCTCATTATTTGCTTTTACTTCAAAATCTAGTATGTTGTGATGAGATTTACCTTGGACTTGGGTTTTACCTTGTACTATTATGAATATTTTTAAATTCATAGTTCCATTTTTGGAATGACTAAAAGCTTGCCTAGGGCAAACCATGCCTACCCCCAAATAGGTAGCTTTCATGTGCACTTTAATATGAAGATTTGCATCCTTTTGACCCTAAAAAAGGTCTTTCTTTTTCAAGGAAAGTTAACATAGACATCTTAAGGTCCTGTTTGAGGTAACTTTCTGTTTTTAGCTTTAGCAGGGAGTATTTCATGTATAAGGTAAAATAAAATTTCTATTAGAAGTAATATTTTTATGATTTTTATATTAAATTATTTTTAAAATTATATATTTTTTTGATCAAAATTAGTCTAATAGACATAGACACTGTATTGGACTAATAAAAAAGTTTTTAACTTTTCACAAGTTGATTCAAGCAGGGTTTTAGAAGTTTGTTGGAAAGCCTAGTTCTTGGTTATATTGACTCTTAGTACTGACCAATCTGTAATGAATTGTATGCTTAACATGTTGTTCAACAAACAACTTATGTTAATAATATAGTCAATATATGATGGGATTTATTGCACAAAGTAGATTAAATTCTCTGTTAGTATATGATGAATGGTATATTAATAGATTCATTCAAAGTTCGAAAGATAAATAAGCATAGTAATAAGGAGAAGCTTCAGCAACAAATTTTGAGCTCAACAACCTGGAACCTCTTAATGGATTCGGATTGTGCTAAGTTACTAGAGTTAGTTGTTAGAAAATAGTTAAGAGTTAACTCACCTCTGTACTTTTGGTGTCAGAGCCATTCTGGAAAGAAAATTTGCTTGAAATTTTCCTTTTACCAAACACTATGGCAGCCCCTTCAACATCATCTTAAGCTTCACAAACCTCTGCTCTAGTGTCCTCTGAAAACTATACTCAATCTTCTCAAAATCTTCAGACTCTAAATCATGCAGTATTTGTGAAATTAGACAGGAGAAATTATAATTTTTAGCATTCATAAATGGAAAATGTGGTGTTTGCCAATGGATTTGAAGAATAAATCAAATGATTGAGGCCATGCCCGCTGAAGATGACTGATTCCGATGAGGTTAATCTAGATTTTGTGGCTTGGAGAAGGTTTGATTGAAGGATCCTCAACTGGATCTATTCATCACTCTCTCCAAAAATAGCGGCACAACTTGTAGGGTGCATAACCTTTCCATCTGCTTGGGTTGCATTGGAAAAGATTTTTTTATGATTCCTCCAAAGCTCACAATGTTACAATTGTGATTGCAATTTCAAACTCTGAAAAAGGGATCCTTGACCATGATGGAGTATATTCTCAAGATGAAAAGTATAACTGACAACCTAGCTGCAATTTCTGAACCCGTTTCTAATCAACACCATGTCATGCAACTTCTTGGAGGGTTAGGTCCTGATTATAACGCTCTTAGTTGCTTCAATTACTACTAGAGATGATTAGGTGAGTGTTAATTCAGGGCACAGTATGTTGTTGAAATATGAACAACAAAATTCAGTTGAAGAAAGTGTTGTTGCTTTAGCAACTGCTGCAACTACACAAAGCAGAAATTTTAATAGAAGATATCAGTAAATTGGACAAGGAGATCAAAGCTTCTACATATTTCAAGGCCAAAACCCAAATCATTATCCTGGTAAACAATTTTCTGTTGGTCTTAATCATGATGGAGGCCGTATTGGTTTTAATCCAAATACAGGTCATGGTGGAAGACAAGGTAGTTGAGGCAATAATTTCAGTAAGTCTCAATGCCAACTTTGTGGCAAGTTTGGCCACATGATTCAAATCTGCTACCATCGATTAGATATCAACTATCATGATCCAAATAACAATCAGATGTCGTCAATGGTTGCATCGCCTTCCACCTTTGGTGATCACACATATCATCTGTATCAGACTGCTAAAAATATCTTTAATGTTCAACTTTATCATGGATACGACAAGGTGACAGTTAGGAGCAGTAAGAAACTTCCTATATTGGAACTAAGGGTTTTCAATTTTCATCATGTTTATTTTCTCTCAAAAATGTCCTCCATGTTCCTCATCTAACTTCTAACCTGATTCACGTATCAAAATTTCGCTCAGATAACAATACTTTCATTGAATTTCAGCCTACTCACTTTGTTGTCAAGGATCAGATTATGAAGAAGGAACTTCGAGGCAAGCTTGAAAATGACTTGTACAAATTTCGAGTGTCAGATTCTCAAAATATTCCTGTGGTTTCTGCTGCTTATCCAATTGTTCTAGCTAATAATGTTGTTTCCTTCTTTTCTGTTAATAATGTCTTTGAGGTTTGACATTCTCGTTTAAGTCATCCTTCTATGGAGGTTGTGAAGAGAGTATTATCCCTTTGTAATAGTCCTGTTAATTGTCATAAAAATACTGTTTGCTCTACTTGTCGATATGCTAAAGTCATGGTTTACCATTTTCTTTATCTCCATCTGGTGCTATAAATCCCTTTACTTTGCTCCATGCTGATTATGGGGATCTAGCACTAGTAGCTGCCACTACTGGTGCCCAATATTTCATTTTATTTGTAGCTGATTTTTCCTGATATTCTTGGTTGTACAGTACACCCTCTGGATACTAAAGATAATGCTCTTTCAATTTTTATTTAGCACAAAACTCTGGTAGAAAATCAATTTAATACTAGAATCAAGTGGCTTAAAATCAATTTAATATTTCATTTTAAGCTTTTTCTTCTTTTTTAGCAAAAAATGGCATTGAACATGGCATCTCATGTCCTAGTACACCTCAACAAACTGATAGAGTCGAGCAAAAAATTCATCATGTTATAGAAAATAGTCTAGTCATGTTGGCAACTTGGTACATGCTTTTATGCCTCTCAAATACTTGGCTATATGCCTTCCAAGCTGCTATATTTTTTTTTTATCAATTAGCTGCCTTTTTCTGTCCTACACTTAGAGTCTCCTTTTCATGTTCTTTTTGTTAAGTGTCCAGCTTATTACTTGCTTAAGACTTTTGGATGTTTATGTTATCTGTTGAATATAATGTATTTATAGTGTACAATATTTCTTTCCTTTCTTAATATAGGTCACGTATATGGTAGTTAGTTCAACCTAGCATTGTATATATATTTCCCTATTGCAAGAAGTTAAACACATGAATGAGAATTAAGGTTCTCTCTCTCTCTCTCTCTCTCTCTCTCTCTTTTTCAACATGGTATCAGAGCCAAGGGAGAAAATTTTATTCTTTCTGGTTTACCCGTGTAATTAATTCCGGGAATCCGTCCAGTGACCGTGTTTCATTCCAGTCACCTTTTTCATCTCCCAAAGCTTTCTGGTCAGCCATATCGTTGTCAGAAAACCCTCATCACCGTCAACGTTTTTTCGGCGACTTTTTCGACGACTTTTTTTTTTTCGGCGATATTTTCTGACACCAACCACATCATCAGGAGCGCGGGAAGAGATCTGCAACTTTTCTCAAAGCATCGGAGCCAAAATAAGATCCACGCACTCGCGCGTGAGGGCGCGTGGCCCACTTTCCGGTGTCGAGTTTCTACCAGCAGGCTCTTTCCGCGCCGTCTTGCACTTCTAAGCCTCCTTCAGTCCTCTCCAAACCCTGCTTCTCCATTTTTTTTGGCATTTCAGCCTCCTCCGGCCTCCAACGGCAGCTCCTTTCCTTGGCCGAGACCTGTGTGTGCCTTGGGAAGGCCTCTTCTTCATCTCCAGTCACTTTTCTCCTTTGTTTAGGTCCCGACATACCAGGTTCTTCTTCCACAGCTGTGATCTGACCTCCCTTTAAGGCTCTCTTTGATCCAAATGTGATTCAATCTCAGGTGAAGTGGATATGATGACTAAAAATCCTATTTTTACATCCGTCATCTTTGGATCTCCTACTATCACATCGGAAAAATTGATTGGTAGTGAGAATTATCTCTCTTGGTCAGCGTCCATGGAACTCTGGTTTATGGGACAAGATTATGAGAATCATCTTGTTATACCTGAGGATGCTATATCTGATGTTGACAAAGTGCAATGGAAGAAAATTGATGCATAATTATGCAGCGTATTATGACAATCTGTTGATCCCAAAATATTACATCATCTTCGTGCCTATAAAATGTGCTTTAAATTTTGGACTAAGGCTAAAGGATTATACACGAATGATATTTAATGATTTTATAAGGTGGTTTTTGATATTGTTCATGTGAGACAGCAGGACCTGGATCTGTTTACTTATATTGGCCGGATTGTGTCTCTTAAGGAGGAGTTCTTAACTTTGATGCTCTTCACTAATGGTGCTGAAGCTCAACAAATACAGGCTGATAAGTTCTTTATGGTGTTAACCCTCATTGGCCTCCGTCTAGATCTTGAGTCTGTCCGAGATCAAATTCTTGCTAGTCCATTAGTACCATCATTGGTTGATGTGTTTGCTCGTCTCTTATGCCTCTCCTCTACTCAGACCTTGTCGACTGATGGTCCTTCAGATTCATTTGTGTTAGCCTCTCATATTAACTCTCGAGGAGGACGTAGTGGCAATCAGGGTCGAGGACAACGTCCTCAATGCACCTATTGTAATAAGCTTGGTCACACTCGAGATCGTTGCTATTAGTTACATGGACGACCTTCTCGCACTGCCCACATTGCACAGTCATCTAATCCTCTATTATCTCCAAGGATTGAAATATCGGTAAATACGGATATATCGGTACTTGGATTTTACGGATATATCGGAGAAATATCGTTGGATATTTTTCATCAAATATCGGTGAGACAAAAATTATCCAAAATTGATGGGAATGCTTAAAAAAATCCAAAGAATGATAAAATAAGCAAGAATATATATGTTAAAGTTATTTTATAAGTGTAATTGACATAAATATGGTCAAAGAAAAAAATATCAGTAAACAGTTTATGATACTTGGATTTTAAGAATAGAAAATATAAAATTTGGAATTGTACACTTAGAAAGTTAGAATTGAGTTAAGAAATATTTGATTTTATTAAATGAAAACAATTTACACATAAACATAATATATATGACATTGCAATGGTCTTTAATACCAAAATGAAGATCGATGTGGTTCCATCATATTGTTATTGTTAGATGAAGGGAGCCCATCTTATTGAAGACAATATTCATACTAGGACATGGAGTTTCGATAGTATTGATTGTATGTATGAACATGCCATGCATAAATTTCTTGAGTCCTACCGACAACCTGTCCATGGATGGGAAATCCAAGGTTTTCCCATGTGCTCGTTTGAAATCCTTGTTGTTGCAGTTGATGTGGAAGGTAGTATGGCATTTGTGTGGAAGAAGGATAGTTATACCTTTCATACTCTTCATCAGTGGAACTTGAAAGATTTTGAGGAGGCTGACCATAACTTTCTGCATAAGGGGCATAAATGTTGGCTTCGTTTGATGAATCACTGAATTGAGTCTCTACACTCATTGACTCAAAACTGGTCGACAATGAGTCCTTGTTGTATGGCATCATCCTTCATTGTCTTCCTCTATATGGCTTTCCAATGGCTCCAACACCTAGACCGGCTCTTCTAGAGTTGTGGTCTTCATCTTGAGTACAATGTGTGAAATCATCTTCACAAGTAAATGCCAATGGTTGTCCACTTTGTTGTTGTTGTCTAACATCCCCTTCATCATTTCCAGGGTCGCTACCATCATTGGTCCCCTATCCTCTTGAACCATCATAACCGGAAGCAAAAGTACCAGTAGCACTAGGTCTACTACTATGTTCAACACTCGTGCAGTCAAAAAAAGGTCGAGAAGTGACTGTCGGTTGAGAAATTCCTTGTCGAAATGAATCTCTCGTGTCTTGGCTGAAACTATCAGTATGAACTTCTTCGGATAACGCTCAATCAACATCAACACCTGCTTCTCGGACATGTGCGACAATTCATGGGTCGGGATTTCCATCTTCATCATCTAAATGAAGAGGTCTAACCCATTGAAACAATTGGTTATCTTCTTCTTCACCAACTTCAGTTGCAATGTCAAGTAAATCGAGGTAATCTTTCTCTGCAACTTTGTCATGTTATGCTTTCATGTCACGTATCTTTAGTTTCATGTTATAATAACAGAAAACTAATTGTTGGAGCATCGGGTAAGCAAACCGATTTCTTTGTTTTGTATGAATTAAGGCAAACGTTCTCCAATTTCTCTCACAAGCTAAAGATGATGCAGTTTGCGATAAAACCTTGATAGCCAACCTTCTTAATGTAGGAGTGTGATTTCCATACATGAACCACCATTCAGCTACAACCAAATAAATGATAACAATACTTATATTGGAAAGCTACAATAATAAGCTAATGAAATGAATTATTAATTCACAAATAATACTCACCGGGAACCATTTCTGACCTTGAAGCAATCGCTGCTCGATCACCGAATCCTCTTTTTGCATCTCAGAATAGTATAATCTACATATTAAATAATTGAAAGTGAAAAAGTTGAGTAAATGAAATTCAATTATTTAATTTATATTATAACTCTAATAATTTACCTCATTTCCAAATTGACTAAGACCTTCTGATGTAGGATCTTATTTTGTAAAAACTTCATGAACAACTTGAAGTAGATCAAGATCAATACCAACTCCACGTTTATATTGAAATCTTAGATTAAGAAAGAATGCTACAATAGTAAAGTAGAAATGTAAAATTAGAATGTTATGAAAGACACATATTAAATGCCAATAACTTTCGAAGATGAATAATACTTACCTGCTGCATGAAGAGGATGTTTAAGAGTTCTATCCCAATGATTTGCAATTATTTCTAACACCCATTCTTTAGCATTAAGTCGAATGAGGTTCTCTTTCATAACTCGAATCAATTCGTACACAAATGGCATTGTAGGAACAACTTCTGAATCGACAATGCGAAGAACCGTGTATAGCGCCTCATATATTGACGCTAGCTTTCCCACTCTCTCCCAGTACGCATGGTCAAACATAAGTGATTCAACTTCTTTGCCGATTAATGTGCGACTTAAGTTGTGTTGTGCCCATTCATCACTGATAAACACTTTCTTCAAGTTTGCTTTCTTTTTCAAAAGATTGTCGAGGGCCATATAATTGGTTGCAAATCTTGTTGCTCTAGGACAAACTATGTCTCCACCACACACTTTCCGCATCTGTGCAAGCAACCAACTATGGTTATAAATGAAGTTGGTTATCTTTCGAGCCTTTTTAATCACATCTGTAACACTCGTCCTTTTACTGATGTCTTCGAATATTAAGTCGATGCAATGTGCACGAAGTCCAATAAAGATTGTATTTGTTCATTAACAACTTCCCCACCTTCACGAATGTCGACTCATTATCTGTAACTATTTGTACCACATTTTGTTTCCCAACTTCCTTGATCACATCCTTCAACAATCCATATATGTATTTGTTGTCCTTTATATTATTTGATGCATCAACAGATTTGAGGAAGATTGTGCTACCTTTTGAATATACCATGAAATTAATTATGCTTAATTTTGTGGGCCAAGTCCATCCGTCACACATAATCGTGCATCCATAAGTCTTCCACTTTTCTCTTTGAATATTGACATAAGCTTCCATGTCTTTGTACTCCATATTTGAATACTTGTGTTTGATTTCATAAGGAGACGGTGGTTCTATACCCATACCTACCATCCATATATAATTAAAGCATATAAGAACATTTGTGGCAATCATACTATATAAATAGTAATGATATTGTTAAAATGAATACAACTTTTAAAATTATAGTAATTACCTGCTTGTTGTGCACCAACAATCATGTTCTTGCAGTGGTGATATTCTACTTTACTGGGCGGAACACTCTCATATATGAAGAACTTACTGATCAAATGTCCCATGGTTTCCTTGATGGCACCACCTTTGAAAAGATTTTTCATATTTTTCTGTTTTGCTGCTGAGGATTTGTACAATGAGGGTGCATCAAACAGTGATGGATCTGAATATCGAACACTTTGCGATTTTCACATTTGCCTTGTTGTTGGATTGGTTGGATGTGAAGACTCGCCTATTATAATTATTAAAATTAAACATATATGTTAATTTAATATTATTGATAAAGTTGATAAGAAACAGTAATAATTCAAATTAATATTATACCTATTTTTCTTTTGCCTTTTACAAAATGTTCTTCTTGTTGTCGATTCCATTCAGCAGCTTTTGATGCTCGAACCGCCTCTTTATAAGCATGCCGCTCATCAGGGTGCATGTCAGCCGGATACATATACACATCATCATCTCCATTAGCATCATCACCACCAAGGTTCTCCTCATCGTCCTCATCAGTTACATGCCTATGTCTTCTTCCCATTGTGTCTCGCAATTCAGATCGAATATTTTCTATATCTACAGTTTTTTTCACTTTTGCCTTATTTTTTTGCTCTAGAAGTCGTCTTATTTCTTGTTTCACCTCTGGAGGTATATTAGGACACTTTTTTGTATTTGAATTAGGGTCTGTATGTGATAGGTGAAATTTAAAACGAGTAATCCCACCACTCTTTATTGCCAACCCACAGTAATTGCATACTGTTCCATTTTTGTTCCCTTCCATAGGTGTACAATATTTCCGACAAGGATCTCGACCCATGATACCGCTTTCACTAGCCATTTTCTAAAATTGAATTATGAAACTAGTATCAAATTTAAAATTATTAAAGATAAAACATGTAACAAATTTAATATTCATGAAATTGATAAGAACTAATAAAAATTGAAATTAAAATTGAATTATGCATATATGAAATAGATAAACATTACAATAAAATTTCAATATGAATTAAATTTAAATTAAATTAAATTAAATTTGCATATTCATGAAATTGATAAGAATCATTACTAATAAAAATTAAAATTGAATTATGCATGTATGAAATAGATAAACATTACAATTACATTTCCATATGAATTAAATTTAATTTGAATTAAATTAAAATTGCATATTCATGAATTTGATAAGAATCATTATTAAAATTGAATTATGCATGAATTAAATTTCCATATGAAACTAAATATGCATATATGTCAAATCAATTTCCATTCCATATGAAATTTAATGTTAAAATGACAAAATTTCAAATTTGATAATATCAATTAAACTATATATAATAAATAAAATTGAATTATGCATAATAAAAATAAATTTTATGAAAGGTAAGACATACCTTAATTAGCCTTGACTTGGAGTTAATCCCCTTCACCACCAAATTTTCAAAAAAAATTTTGCTAGATCATATAGGAATTTTGATGTATGAAATGGAATGGAATGTGGGTATTTATAGGAATTTTTTGGTCAAACTAGCCGTTGGATGGTCAAATAGCTGTTATACATTAATTTTAACCATTGGATCATAATTTGGTTCAAATTTCACCATTAGATCTTTATATAACCGTTGGAAACACTTCATAGCCCTTGGATAAAGTGAAGATTGATTTTCCACCATTGGATCACAAATCTGACCGTTGGAGGCCTTTACAAATACACGAGTGAAATCTGGGCCATCAGATCCTCAAAAATTCAAATATGGCCGTCGGATCAAATTCCTTAAAGTTGAAAAAAATCGCCGATTAATTGCGATTTTATTGGCAAAATATCGTCGATTTTTTGAAAAAATCGGCGATATATAAGTAAAATCGCCGATTAATTGCCGATTTTTTGGGCTCGTCCTTCGGCTTCTCCGTGCGTGCCTCCACCGCGATTTATCTCCTATTTATCAATGCTTTACCAATATTTCGCCGATATATCGGCGATTTTGCCGATTTTTGGCGATATTCTCGAGGATCGATAATCGATGGCAATTATCATTTTGAGGACGACCGATATCCAATATTTCTCGATTTTTCAATCCTTGGCTATCTCGACCTAACTCCGCTATGAGCTCCACATCTCAGAGTATCACCCTTATTGGTAGTGATTATGATGCCTCTCTTCGATATCAGGCAGCCACATCAGCTTCTGTTGCTTCTGTTGCCCAGATCGGTAATGTCTTATCTGCTTTACTCAGTCTCCTTCTCTTGGCTCATGGATTCTAGACTCCGGAGCATCTAATCATATCTCTGGTAATAAACACTTTTTCTCCTTTATTACTACTACCTCTGCCTTACCTATTGTTACTTTAGCTAATAGTTCTCAAACTATGGCTAAAGGTATTGGTTTGACTCATCCTCTCCATTCCTTACCTCTCCATTCTGTCCTTCATGCCCCTGAGTGTCTTTTTAATCTTATTTCCATCAGCAAAATAACTCGCACTCTTAACTGTTATATCACTTTTTCTGATAAATCTGTGATCTTGCAGGACCGGAGTACGAGGAAGACGATTGGCATAGGGCGTGAGTCTCAAGGCCTCTATCACCTTACATCACCTTCATCTCCTGCAACTTGCATTTCCATTGATGCTCCTCTTCTCATTCACAGTCATATGGGTCATCCTAGTCTCTCCAAGTTCCAGAAGATGGTCCCTCATTTTTCCACTTTGTCGTCGCTTGCGTGTGAGTCATGTCAGCTTGGGAAACATACTCGTGTCTCGTTCCCAAAGCGTTTGAATAATCGGGCAAAGTCACTTTTTGAACTTGTCCACACTAATGTTTGGGGGTCCATGTAGGACTACGTCTACTTTAGGATTTCAGTATTTTGTCACTTTCATTGATGACTATTCAAGATGTACTTGGTTATTTTTTATGAAAAATCGAGCTGAGTTATTCTCTATTTTCCAGAAATTTTATGTTGAAATCCAAACACAATTCAATGTTTCTATTCGAGTGTTACGCAGTGACAATGGTCAAGAATATTTTTCTACACCCTTTACTTCTTTTATGTCCCAACATGAGATCCTTCATCAGTCATCTTGTGCTCATATTCCTCAACAAAATGGGGTTGCTGAACGTAAAAATCGACATCTTGTTGAAACAGCTCGTATCCTCTTTCTCCATAGTCATGTTCCTTTTCATTTTTGGGGGGATGCGGTTCTTACAACCTGTTACTTGATTAATCGTATGCCCTCATCTATATTACATGACCAAATCCCTCATTCCCTCCTTTTTCCTACCCAACCTCTTTATTTCCTTCCTCCTCGTGTCTTTGGCTGTACTTGTTTTGTTCATACTCTCATACCTGGACAGGACAAGCTCTCCGCCAAGGCTACGAAATGCACCTTCTTGGGATACTCTCGACTTCAGAAGGGCTATCGTTGTTATCCCCCTGACACTCATCGTTATTTTCTCTTCGCTGATGTCACCTTCTTTGAGGACTCTCCATTCTTCTCATCCTCTGAATCTCTTCCCATTTATGAAGTATTGCCACTTTCCTATATATCCCCCCCTTCAGATGCGCTCTCTCGTCCTCTTCAGGTTTATCATTGTCGACATCGTGTTGTTGCTCTCCTCTCTCTTCAGCTGAGGTACCTAATGACTCACCTCCTGTCCCACCGATTTCTCCTACCCCAGCCCTGTCATCTACTGACCATTTACCTATTGTTCTTCGGAAAGGTAATCGATCTACTCGTAATCCTCATTCTATTTATAATTTTTTGAGCTACCATCGATTATCTTCATTCTATTCTGCCTTTGTCTTTACTTTATCCTCCGTTTCTCTTCCTAAGAGCACTAGTGAGACATTTTCTCATCCTGGGTGACGACAGACAATGGTTGATGAAATGGCTGCTCTACACTCCAATGGCACATGGGATCTTGTTTCTTTACCTCCTGGTAAATCTATAGTTGGATGTTGTTGGGTCTACACTGTTAAAGTTGGTCCTGATGGTCAGGTTGATCGCCTTGAGGCCCGCTTGGTTGCTAAATGTTATACTCAGATGTATGGTTGTGACTATGGTGACACCTTCTCTCCTGTTGCCAAGATTGCTTATGTTCGCTTATTTCTCTCTATGGTAGCTATGTGTCATTGGCCTCTTTATCAGTTGGATATTAAGAATGCTTTCCTTCATGGTGAACTTCTCGAGGAAGTGTATATGGAGCAACCACCTGGTTTTGTTGCTCAGGGGGAGTCTGGTTTAGTATGCAAGTTACACCGGTCTCTATATGGCTTGAAACAGTCTCCTCGGGCATGGTTTGGGCGTTTTAGTTCAGTTGTTCAAGAGTTTGGAATGCTTCGAAGTGAAGCAGATCATTCAGTTTTCTATTATCATAACTCTTTGAGCCAGTGCATCTATTTGGTAGTTTATGTGGATGACATTGTCATTACAGGCAGTGATCAGGAGGGTATCCAAAGACTAAAGCAATACCTTTTCAACCACTTTCAAACCAAAGACTTAGGCAAACTCAAGTACTTTCTAGGACTTGAAATAGATCAATCTAGTTTAGGTGTGGTTATGTCACAAAGGAAGTATGCCTTAGACATCTTGGAAGAAACAAGGATGTAGTGGGAGCCTCTAAGAGATCCTGGGAGATATCGACGACTTATAGGCAAATTGAACTACCTCACCATCACTCGGCCATACATCTTTTTTCCTGTGAGTGTGGTTAGTCAATTTCTACAGTCACCATGTGACAACCATTGGGATGCTGTGATCCGCATTCTTCGATATATTAAAGGAACACCAGGCCAAGGTATGTTGTATGAAGACAAGGGCCATACCCAAATTGTTGATTACACAGATGCAGACTGGGCTGGTTCACCCTCAGATAAGCATTTCACCTCAGGGTATTGTGTTTTTATTGGAGGTAACTTAATATCTTGGAAGAGTAAGAAACAAGATGTAGTGGCCAAATCAAGCGCCAAAGCTGAGTATCAAGCTATGGCTTTGGCAACATGTGAACTCATATGGTTGAGGCAACTCCTTCAGGAATTGAGATTTGGAAAAGATGAACAGATAAAGCTAGTCTATGACAATCAGGTTGCATTACATATTGCATCCAATCTAGTCTTTCATGAAAGGACCAAGCATATTGAAGTTGATTGTCACTTCATTAGAGAGAAGATCACATCGGGGTGTGTTGCTACAAGTTTTGTTAATTCAAATGATCAACTAGCAAACATCTTCACTAAATCTCTTAGAGGTCCTAGGATTAAATACATTTGTAACAAGCTTGGTACATATAACATATATGCTCCAACTTGAGGTAGAGTGTTGAATATAATGTATTTATAGTGTACAATCTTTCTTTCCTTTCTTAATATAGGTCACGTATATGGTAGTTAGTTCAACCTAGCCTTGTGTATATATTTCCCTACTGTAAGAAGTTAAACACATGAATGAGAATTAAGGTTTTCTCTCTCTCTCTCTCTTTCAACATTATCCTTATACTTGAAAGCACAAGTTAGCATATTGACTTATTATGTCTCTTTATCAGCTATGGTACCTCTCATAAGGGTTATCTATTTCTTGATTAACTCTTGTGATCAAGTTTATGTCACCTGCCATGTAGTATTTGATGAACACACATTTCCAGTCGCTTCATCTTTATTTTCTAATCCTTCTTTGTCATCCACTTCACTTGTTCCGATTTCTACACCTGTACTTGTGCCTATACTAAATCCAAGTATGGTGTCCTCTTCTAATATAGCTACTCCTCTGGTTGCTTCTGAGAACACCTCTGGTTCATCTCCTACCTCATATGCTTCACCTAGTTTATCCTGTAGTCCACCTTTAGTTCCAGCATCTGAGACTTCTTTGCCAACTCCAATGGTCAATATTCATCCTATGCTAACTCATGCAAAGCATGGTATATACAAACGAAAATTACTCTTAGTTGATGTGGTGTCTGAACCAGAAACATTTCAACGGGCTATGTAGGACCTTAACTAGCACAATGCAATGGATGTTGAAACCATCAACCTTGTTATTAAGGTCACTCGTATTATCCATACTGTTGCTCTTATCTTTTGGTTGGACTATGCGTCAATTACATGTTCACGATTCCTTTTTAACTGGTGAATTGGATGAGGAGGTTTTTGTGAGTTAACCACTAGGGTTTGTTCATCCCCATTTTCCTCATCATGTTTGTAAGCTCATTGAAGTGGTTTATGGCCTCAAATAGGCGCCTTGAGCTTGGTTTACAAAGTTAAGTATGACCTTTTGCAACTGGGAGTTTCGTTGTTGCAGAGTTGATAACTCAATGTTTGTCTAATGGACTGCTCAAGATATCATTGTTGTGCTTGTTTATGTTGACGATATTCTGGTTCCTAGTAGTAGTCCTGCCTAGATTCCAAACTTATCACTTCCTTGAATGCTTCCTTTGCTCTTCGGGATCTTGGTGTCCTCAATTATTTTCTTTGTGTGGAGGTTTCTTCTTCTCAGGGAGCTCTTCATCTCAGCTAGCAAAAATATATTAGGGACTTACAATTACAAAGACTCACATGCTTGACTCCTAATCTGCTTACACTCTTGGTAGCCTTGGTAAAACCTTATCTCAATTTGATGGTAATCCGTTTTTGGATGAGACCTTGTATCAAAGTACTATTGGTGCTCTTCAATATGCAACCATCTCTCGTCCCAATATATCTTTTGCTGTCAACATTGTATGTCAATTCATGTACAAACCCACGACTACTCATTGGATTGTTATCAACCATATTCTTCACTATAGGATGGGCACTCTGAATTGTAGCCTTGGTCTCCAAGCTGCTGATTTATTTTTTTCTTGGTTCAAATTTGGTATCTTGGTCTTCTAGTAAGCAACTTATCATGGCTTGTAGTAGCGTTGAATCTGAATATCAAGGCTTAGCAGCGACTACAGCTGAAATTGCTTGGATTCAATCTATCCTACACGAGCTATGCATTCCTCAGGATATTCCTTTCATTTGGTGTAATAACCATAGTGCTGCTCATCTGGCTGCCAACACAGTTTTCCATTGTCACTCAAAGCATATTGAACTTGATCTTCATTCCATACGCACATAAGGTTTTGCACAAATAACTTCTTGTTCAGTACATTAAGTGCTCATTAGCTTGCAGATGCTCTCACTAAGCATCCTCTAAGCTCACAGTTTTTGGCATGACCAATTTTTCTCTTTCGATGAAAGTTGTCATTGATAGGTCTCATATGTCATTTAAAAGTTAAAACAAAGAGCGTGAAGAGATTTTTTCAAGAGTTGAAAAGCAATCATGTTTTCTTGTCCTTATTTTTAAATTTTGTTTTTAAGTTAAAAGAACTTAAAAATATTTTTTAATATTTTATAAAAATAAGAGTATTTCATGATTATTTTTAAAAACATTTCAGAAAAATGAAAAATAAAAAATTTATATGGATAAATTGTTTTTAAAAATAAATTTCTTAATTTTGATTTTATAAAAACATTTTAGATTCAATTATATAATATAAATTAAATTTAATTCAAGTTTTATTAAAAATAAAAATAATTTTTAATTACAAATAAATTTTAAAAACTATAGTTTTTAGTAAAATACGAATAGACATATTATAATAAAATCATAAATTATATATATATTTTTTAATTTCTCTATATTTTCCTTCTATTTTTAAAAATGAGTTCTTTAAAAGTTGTTTTTTATTTCAGACTGAAAAAAAAAAAAAAAAACAACCACCAAATTATATTATGAGTTTTTAAAAACACTTTTCTATTTTTAAAAAGAAAAAAAATATTTTTTTAATCATATTAAATTTGAATTTGGTTCATATATTCCATATAAAGATATTCCATATAAAAACATGTACATTTTATTGGATTTTAGACCCAACATCAAACCTAGACCAAAATCACAACAAAGAAAACATACATATAAAATATTTCCTCCAGACATGTCATTGCAATATCATATTTCCTTACAAAATAATAAAAATTATTAAAAATACTTCTATAAATATTTTATGTCATGTAAAACCCATACCGAATATGTAAAAATGTGAAGAACATAAAACATCCAATGCAACAAAGACTCAAGTTCGGGATGCAAATGCAAAAAGCAAGAAAGCATGAAGATTTTTCAACGTTGAACAGTTGCTCTCTTTCATCTTCGGATGTACCTACACAACACTGGTAATAGCATAAGAACGAAATTCCTTTTTCTGGTAAGAGGTAGAATTGCAAGAAGAAATAGTTAAGGTAGAACTGATCTCACTCGGCATAGTCTTCTCTTAACTAACTATACCATAAATCTGGTCCCAAACTTGTCTAAGATCAGGAAATAGGTATCTGTCTCATATGATGCAGAACTTCTACTGTATGATTCATTCACATCAAAGCTTCAGAGTTTCAAACCAGAACAGGACTACATGGTTTCAATTCAATGGACAAAAAACATCATAGTGATGAATCAATTTGAACATATTTAACACCAGAGTTTAGATGCCAGTAGACCAACACCAAATAGTTGACTTGGGAAAAAAACTCCACCCTTAGCAAAGCATAAATTTGCCCATAAAGTTGTCGAGAAAATAAAGTTGAAAAGTTGAGTTGATAACAAGTACATCACACATTATATCACTATTTTCACATAAATCACTTAAGAAAACAAACGCAAACACGAGGATTAGTAAAAGGTCCCTTTCAGAGAGAGAGAGAGAGAGAGAGAGAGCAACATGCTTGTGAAGGTGCAGATGAAGAGAAAGAACCTATGGAGTTTCATTGTTGCTTGGGATTGGCTTTGGGCCTGTCCTCGACTGCTTAAGTGGAAAGCAGAGAAGACCTTCTTCCAGTGTAGTGACATACTGCCCTACATGAGATAGAATTCAAAACTTCAGGACCTAGGGGCCAAGTGAGAGTCCTAGATATATAGTTAAGCAAAAACAGGGTGACATACAAGAATTAGCTGGCTTGTGTGTTCTCTTCAAATCTAAGAATGCAAGCAAACTATACCATAAACTAGTATGGGTAAAAGCAAAGTGAAAGTTAAATTAGTGACCTAAGATCAACTAAGTCCATCCATTGGGCCTGTTTCTAGATCATAGTCAATCAGCAGGCTATGAACTGCTATCAAAACCCCAAACAAATCAAGCAGCAAACCTAGAAACTCTGTGAGAAACAAGCTGCTATAGCCAACAATAATTTCACCATTACATTCAGAAGTTAAGCCATCTCAAATAATCCTCCGTGAAATTCATCTTAAAGCAAATTTAAGAAGCAACTGGTTTGACCAAGTTGAGATGCAGCAGAATTAGAGTTTATTGAATTAACTCCAAAGCAGGATCAACAATTTGAACTACAAACACTCCAAAACATTCAAAACAGCTTGCAAGTTGAGAGTATCATCAAATGAAAACAAACATAAAAATAATATAGGGTGCCACAATTTTCTTTTACTGTCTAGCCAAAGTTAATCATGTGATAAAAAATCTTATTCATAAAAATGAATCTTTACGGTCTAGCCAATGTTAATCAACTGATAAAGGAACGATACAACTGTGGAGCCTTTTTACAAGTTATTCATTCTCTTCTCAACAACACAAAAACAGTACCTTGATTATTCTAAGCTCCCAAAGATAGAAGTTGTAATGAAGAGAAGAAAATTGAGCTTGTACCTGCTGTCTCCATTCAACATGGTATTCAAGAGAACTAATGATCATATTTTCTAGATTTTCAAGAAGAGCTTAAGGCTGAGTTCTTATCCATTGTCCAAACAAAAGATGGCATGTCTGATCGGGGTCCTGAAACAGTCCTATAAATATAAAGCTTCTCAACAGGGTATTCATCAGGGCTCGAATCAGGATGTCCTTGCTCAGCAATGACCTCAACATTCAACCTTGGCATCTTCTGGCCTAGCAGTTTACAAGCTCTGTAACTCACTTGACATGCAGACATCCAAAGGGATCGCATTGTCTCCAGCTTTGCTGCATTTGCCAAAAGTGCTTTGTCACCAAAAGGGCAATCTCTAATCTCCAGTTTACGGAGGCTCTTACATCCTGACAAAACATGGTGGAGACCCAAATCACTGTCCCCAGCAAAAGCTAGGGAAAGCATCTCAAGCTTTTTGCCATGGGACCCTATGTACTCAAATACACGATCAGTGAGGAGACCAGAAAGTGAAAGGCGCTTGAGATCCTTGCAGTGCTCAACAATGGCCCCAAAGCCCACATCCAGTGGTTCTAGGGTAATATAGTCGGGACGGAAGCGTTCAATGATGCATAGACGAAAGTGAGTAAGGTTGGGACGGTTCCTAGCAATAGTAGATAGGGCCACATTGGACATCCGACGACAAAAATATAGAACCGAGTGAAGCTTGGGGCAACCTGCAGAAACTGATACAAGGCCTTGTTCCGTTAAAGAGACATTTGGTTCCTGACCAAATGGATCAGAAGGAAATACCCTCAATTCTCGCAGGTCCTTGCAAGATTCTGCAAGGGCATTAAGACCAGTGTCTTCAATATAATCCAGTACCTGCCAAGGTTCAAGTTAAGGTGAAATGGAAAAAGGAAGAACAAGAAGCAGAAAAAATGGAAAAATATGCCATCTGAAGACAAATAGAAGCAGCTTTCAACAGATCAATGGACAGCACAGAATTAGATGTCACATACCCACAGGCGCTGCAGATTCTGGCACTGGCTCACCAGCTTGATGAGTTCTGGGCATTGGATGGGTGCATCACTTAAGTTCAGGGATGTAAGTCCAACGCAAATTGGGTAGAGAGTTGGAAGGTAGGAAGGGACCACATCCTGTAAACCACATAGTCTCTTAAGCCCCTTGCAGCCTGAAAAAGCTCCTGCAAGCTTTGAATATAGATCAGGATGGACTTCCTTCGTGTGCAAGCCTGAACCCAGCTCAACTAGCTGAGGGGCCTTCTGGAGGAGGTTGGGTAGCAGGTCAAGGGGCACTGAATGGCTCAACTTGAGAGTTTTCAGATTTGGGCACCTACCAACCAGGCGCTCCAGGGCAGAGAATCTAATCTCCGAGCTTAGTGAAGTAATATTAAGTGACTCCAGGGATGTATAAGAATCAGGAAACTGGCTCAGCCAATTCCCACTCACATCATCTACTTCACTTTCTGACAAGTCCAGCTCTTTCAGGTTCCTGTATATTTTAACAATAAAGTCAACACAAAGCAGGTTAAAAATTCTAAAAATCAAAGCAAACTCTAATAGACAGCCAAAATAAGGGAAATAATAAAATAAAAAGACTGCATTTTTAACAAAATCTCTGCTACAACAGCAGCATTAATCCCTTATCATGTTGACAAATAAACCACCCAAAATCTAGTGCTAGTAGAAGATGAATTTCTAACAGTTCCCAATCAATTCTCATTTCTGGTTATACAGAACCTCCCACATTACTAATAGAAAAACCCCAGGAAAACAAGATTCCAGGAATTCCATGTTTCTTCCAAAATGGGGCTTCTTCCTTAACTTATCAACTTCCAGATACTTAGGTCTACAGAACCTCATGACTACAACATAAAGCATCCACACTATTAAAAACAAACACAAAAATGTGTCAGCTCTGGCATTCCGACTGGTTGAAAATAATGGGTGCATGTTTAGCATTCTGTCTCGAAGGGGTAGAGAGGAGAAGTCACCCTGCAACAGGAGTCTACTGCCTCATTGGAATCAGGAGTTGGGTCTCATATCATCACTCAGTAAGCAACACTTATAAATAATTGTAGTAATATGTATTAACAGAAGAGAATATAGTTGAGGGATTCAAAAAGAACCCACATTATCCAAGGAGCAACCATCCAAAACTAAAAGCAACCCTACACTACAGTGGTCCTACGACAAACAAAAGAAGCCAAAGGAAAAGCAAAAACTGACAGTGACTAGATCTCCATTAACCAAAGCAAGAGACAGATATTCAGAATCATGGACCCTCATTGTACCAAAAAGTTTAATCCTATAGCAGGTTATGAAAACAAGGTTTTTAATAAATTACCAACAAAAATGCAAGCTAATCATAATAATGGGGTGGGATTGTATTAGATGAGGTGTAAAAACACATTAGCTTTGAAAAATAGGAAGAAAAGTAGCAAAATCCTTTATAAAATCTCAGTAATTATTAAACTTTGCAACAAGTAAAAGGTATCTTTTTCCAGTTTAACAACCAAATTCTAAAAACGGAATTCCCTTTGGTTGCCAAGGAAATAGCATTTCCTTACCTGGGAAAACAAACACATCAACCCCCCATCCCCTAACATTTACTTGGCCTAGTAAAATTGAATTCTTTTTCCCCTATTTTTTGAAACCACAACAACAGAAGGCGTAAGCGTCCTAATTTGATTTACTTTCTTCATTAGCATTTCCTCTGCAACTGAACTGAAATTTCTAATAAAACACAAACGAACCTGCAGTTAGCTGCAATCGTCGCCAACCCATCAGTGGAGAAGCCTTCACAGGAGTACATAACCAAAACCCTAAAATTCTTAAACTTCTTCGCAATCAACTCCAACGCCTCGTCACTCACCACCATCCTCTTCAGCCTCAGCTCCTCCAACCACGGGTACGCCTTCGCGAACGCAGCAATCCATGGGTACGCATAACCGCCCCACTCGTGCGGAACCAGATTGAAATCCGCGAAGTGGGGCTTACCTTTCAAGGACACAGATCGGAGCTCCGGAAAGCGACGGATCGCGATCGCAGGGCTCACGGCATAGCAGTTCCCAACAAATAGTCGCCGGCGGCACCACCTCTCGATGTCGTGCCATGATTTGCACACCAATGAGACCGAGTTCCGGTCCGAGTCCGAGTCTATAAACGAGAGCACATGCTCTAGAACCTCCTCAGGAAACGAATACCCCATTCAAGTCTGAATCTTCAAATCTTCTTCACTAGATATGGATCTAAAACCACATGCACTGACTAGTTTATAAAGAAAGAAATCAAAAGATTTCAGTCTAGCGAGGCAGAGACAGATCTGAGAAGCTATCAACGAATTCAAAGAGAGCAGAGCAAAATATATAGAAAAGCTAGAGAGAAAAAACTCAGAAACAGGAAGCCGCAACGTTGAGAGAGAGATTAAAGTGTTGTACAGCTTAAAGAGAGCTTCTCAGGCACAGTTGTTCAACAGATACAGATCTTAAACGCCATTAACGAGCTCAGAGAGAACATTCAGAGAAAGAGAAAAGGAGAAAACCTAGACAGAGCAGGGTCTTGTGAAACTGAAAAAGAGTCCCTCACGCGCAGTTCTTCGACAGAAACAGATACCAGACGCCACTGAGGAGCTCAGAGAGGGGTTTTAGAGAGAGAAAGTGGACGCTCTAGAGAGAGAAGTTTATAGAGAGAGAGAGAGGGGGGAGGACAAAGGGATAAGGATTTGTGCATGAAGTGTAGTGGTGCGGTCAAAATTTTTGACTAATCTAACTGAGGTCAATGATTGGATGCATGATCGACGGTTCTGAATGATTGCTTCTTTGACGACAGCCGTCCGATTAACGGCGTGAACCATGTTTGGCGTGGTTCGGTTCGGCCCCTTATCTTTCCGCCACGAAGCGCAGCCACATAAAGACTGCTGCTGACGTGGCTCTGATTTGACGCCATCCTATCCCTCCCATCAAAATCCCAATTTCTCTTTGTCAGTAAGATTTGGGCCGACCTGGTATTTGGGCCGGCTTTGCTTTTTAATCACCATATGATTTTGAAGTCTGGCCCAGAGAGCACGTGAAGTGTAGATAGGAAAGGAATCTTATCACCGGAACCAACCACTCATATGATGGCAATATTTGTATTATTTAAACGGCACGCCTCCGTTCCCTCCGATCATGGTTGATCAGTTGGCCCATTCCATTTGGACCCAAACTAATTCCGTAAGGGCCAATCCGAAGCCCCACCCGTAGGTCCAACCCGTTCAGTAAGACAAGCAGCGCTTAACAATTAACAGGCTAACAGCACAAAATTTTAGGGCGGCTGTCGGCTAAATCTCAATTAAGGTCAAGATTCTAACAACCCAATATCGTGGATCATATGGTCACGGGCTTAGCCTAAATCATCAACTTTATAGTAAGTTGAGTTTCAAATGCACTCAATTTTTCAAAAGAAGCCTTTTCACTCTTCCTTTTTTGGTTCTATCTTATCCTTTATTGACTTTACCATTGTAGGAGGGTGCATTGGACACCACTCTGGCCGACTTCGTGGTTGCTAAGACTATTGAGCCCATCCTCTAACGTACACCGACGAAAATGATAATCATATAAAATGAGGTTATTTAAGTCATTTCAATAAATATGGTGAGTGGACACCAATTCACCTTCACACGTAGGATATTCATTTATATAATTATTCATTTATGTCATATTCAATTGTCATTATCTTATGTTTATCCAACAAAAGTCATTGTAATTTCTTCGCCTAACATATGTATTTGTAGACATAAGTATGCCATAGCTTTCAAGCATTTTATAGGTCAACTATCTTTTGATTTTCTAATATGACTAGGGTTCAAATTTTTAAGATTGGGTTTAATTTATTTTAGGTTAAATTTAAGTTAGCCTAGGCTAAGTTGGATTATTTTCTCATTAAATTTAGGATTTCTTTTTCTTTTACGAAGTTGTTGCAGGGACAAGAGGGAGTTCAAGTTTTTAAGATTGGGTTTAATTTATTTTAGGTTAATTTTAAGTTAGCC
This sequence comes from Vitis riparia, assembly GCF_004353265.1. Taxonomy (NCBI): domain Eukaryota; kingdom Viridiplantae; phylum Streptophyta; class Magnoliopsida; order Vitales; family Vitaceae; genus Vitis; species Vitis riparia. Next base: position 22,520,166 of record NC_048444.1, read on the forward strand.
TAGGCTAAGTTGGATTATTTTTTCATTAAATTTAGGAATATTTTTTTCTTTTACGACGCTGTTGTAGGGACAAGAGGGAGATATTATGATGCATCATAAAGTAATTTGTTATTTTTGGGAAGTAACTTGATTTAATTATAGAAACTTATCGCATTTGGAAGTAATTAGATCATATTGGAGAAGTAACTTAATTCAATTAGTTCTTAGTACAACCAATATGAATCTAATCCATATGATTTCATTTTTATCCAATCCAATAAGTGAAAAGTGTAGTACTATATCTTGATGTCGTGAAGCCAAGCTAAACGATTCTTGGTGAACACTATGAGGACAGGTGAATTGGATGTTGACCTCTTCTACAAATTTTAGTATAAATGATAAGAAATAATTCAATGTAAGTAAAATGAATAAAGATAGAGATAGAAAGACACAAACAAAACTTTTATAGTGGTTTGACAAATGTTTTTGTCCAATTTCTCTTATTTCAACTCGAGTTTGAAGTTTCTTCAGTAATTTGAGGCTTTCTTTAATTGAAGCCTTCAAGTATTTTTACACTTAGATTCAATACTCTAATATGCTTTTATGAATCTTGTAATGATACCTTGCACTTGAACATAAACACTCAAATTTTACCTCACACTTTAAAGAAACACTCAAGTAACACATCACAATTGAAAAACTTCTCTAGCTTGGCAATCACGTGATGAAATTCATTCCATATAATCTTTCTAGTTTGCAATTGAAGTTCAATACAATAGGTAAACAATGATTAAGATGCACTAAGACTAGATTAGCAAATAGAAGAGTGCACTCAACAAACACTTTTAAAACTTTTTAAAAATGATGTTACAGTAATTGCTTAAGGTTGGTATGTCCATAAATGTGAGTTTTTAGGTAAAATTGATTCTTAAGCATAGTTTTAAGTCAACTGATTAATAGGAAGGTTAACTAGGTGGTCGACCATGAAACTAATAGTCATAGGTGATTATTAGATTACAGGTACCTTGATAGTCGAGGTCAACTAATTAATAGGAAGGTTAACTAGGTGGTCGACCATGAAACTAATAGTTGTAGGTGATTATTAGATTATAGATACCTCGATAGTCGAGGTCTAACCAACCTATCCTTGATCAATTGAGGTAAAACCTCAATTGCCCTAAGTCCATGGGTCACTAAAAATTTTACAACTCAAAGCACCTTAATCAATTGACTTGGCAATCAATTGATTCAACCCCTACCCTCAAGATCGATACATTCACTTGATTTTTTAAGATTTTATAAATTTATAATTTTAAAGCTTAATTAAGTTGGGGAAACTGGTTATAACTTACTCTTTAGTACTTTTGATAAGGATAAAAACATTGATTTTGCCCTAGTTTTCTCGTCAACTAATTTTTGAAGAGATGGGGTTAATTTAAAACCAATTAGATGAGTTTTTGACTGTTAGGTGCTTTTAAAAATATTTTCATGCATTCCTAGTTTGTGCGCTTCAACCTTATTTAAAAGGTCCTAAAAATAATTTTTAGGCTTGAAGAATTGTCCATGGTGCATGATTATCAAAATAAATAAATTAATCTTTCTCTTGATTTCCTCTTTAGCTCCATAATATTAAATATTTCTCGATCGATTTGGTCAACCATTGGTCAATTACATAAGAATAAGTGACCTTTAATAATTCAAGTTGATTTAAATTGAAAGCTTAAGATTGACATGATTTTTCTTTATTAAAAAGCATGTCATTCTCATTTTTAATAAAAATAATCGATAATGCATAAATGATTCATTTTAAGAAGTTTTCTAAAAAGTTCATTCTTTTTGTTTAAATATGCTTAGTTTTAAATGTTAATGTTAAGAGATATTTATCTTCATTTGATTATATGAGTACTATAGCTTAACATGCCTAAGACCATTAATATCTAATCTCCGCCTTCAACAAGTCTTTCTTTATTTTCACTAAGATCTCTTAAGCTCCTTCTCATATAGTTTTTTCTTGATTGATTCATGAAAATCTTCTTGCCTATCACTTTTGAAAGCAAATGTTAAATTTAAGTCTTATTTTCTTATCATCAAAACTTAAGTTTAACTAAACCTTAGGCCAACATTAAATAATATTGAAATTAACTACGGCAAAGTCAAGGATTTCTATTCTTGTATATACAAAGATTTTTTTTTTCACACTTCTTGCCATTAGATAGTGCCCGTAAATCTCATGATTGGTACCTAAAGATTCATAGTAAACTTCGATGGGAGCTTCAAATAAGACTCAATTTTATCAAAAATCAAATAGCATAAAATTTAATTTAAAAATAAATATATTTTAAAATTTTCAAAGTTGAAACTAAAAAATCAACCATTATGAAATTTATTTAATAAAATATTGGGTAAAAAATTGCAAAAAATTTAATTTAATTTTAAAAAATTCATAATAAATAAAAAAAATTAAAATATGTAATGATGATGAAAAATATATTAAAATAATGATTACATAAAAAATGAAGATAAAATAACAAAATAAATGAATAAGCATAAATATTAAATAGATTTTGTAAACTATTTTATTTTATTTTTTAAATTTTATTAAAATCTTAATATAGATAGTAAATGTTATATTTTTCCGATAACCCTTAATTATAATTATTTCTCACTATGAGGGCAAAATTTTCATTTTTCCTTTCATTTTAAAAAAATTCTTAATATATAAGGAATATGATTTGGGAATTTGAGGGGGCATGTGTCACCACTAATAACAAAGGAATTATATGGTCATCTTATGGTAGAAAACATAAATCTATTATACCATTGGATTACTTTCAATCAATTGACTTTGCAACCTTTGCAATTTGGGGCAATGTTTGAAAAAAGGAACAACGCAATTTTGTTGTTGGCATCTCTTCCTTCATCGTATGATAATTTGACAACAATATGAGAAGGAAACTTTAGACTTTGATTAGATATTGAAGTCAATATTTTTAGAATTAATCGATAATTGCACCAAAAAAAAATTATTGGATCATGGTTCATTGGTCAGATTGGTTTAATCTTAGTTGAACCATGATGTCATAAATATATAATTTATAAATTACTAAAATTAAAAATAATTATAAGAAATTAAGAATATATACAAAATAATTCAAAATTTCATAATATTCAAGTGTGAAAGATATATTATTCGGTATGGAAAGAAAGTTTAAATATATTTAATTTTATTTTTGTTATATATATCCTATTGTTTTATAATTTTAAAAATTATTATATTATTAATTCAATATTTATAATTATTTAAGGATTTTAAATAAAAGAAATTTGAGGAAAAAATAACATTGGTTTATATTTAATTTGGACCATTATAGGAGAGGTAGCTCCATTGTTAGACTCTCCTTTCTATTCCTTGGTCCTTGCATTGAGGCCTACCCTCTACTCTATAGTGGTGTACTTTTTTTCTTTCATCCTACATGGAAAATACATGAAGATGATGTGGTCTTTAAAAGTTTGCTACACATTACAAGCTAACATTTGCATAGTTGAGTGGTGCATTGTGACTAAGGGTTGGTTTATGGCCCAAGTTTGCATGGACCTGGTTTTGTTTGGGTTATAATCCAATAGGCGGATGCCACCAAGTCTTTAGAGAGGAAGCATGGTTCAAAGTCGCGGTATCGGTCACTGACTCGAAGGGTCCCGAGGCGTATCGATCTCAGTGTATTGGTTTGGTATCGGGCGATACATAAAATAAGCTAATTAGAAAATTCAAAAAAAATAAAAATATTATGTAAATCATTACAAAAATATATACAATTAAATAAGCTCAAAAATTTAATAAAATAAAATTGTCTCACATTTAACATTATTTAAATAGTTATAAAAGTATCTGCTCAAAGTTATTTATGATAATGTTAATAAAAGAAAGTTATTTTATTTCAAATATAATAACATTTTTACTAACAAACATACAATACAATAATCAATTCCCTGTTGAATGACGAGGGGGTTCAAAATCATCATCATCAGTCCTACGACGAGTATACAAATTGGGATGACAATCCTCGTAGTGAGGATATGGTTGAAAGAGTTGTTCATAACTTGAATATGTTGGGTGAGATGATTGGCTTGATGATCCATAATCAGGAAAATATGGTTTCGAAGGCTGTCTAGGATCAACACCATATTGATAGTATCTAAAACCTCGATAAGCAATGCTATTGCTACTGGAAGATTGATCATATCCATATGAGTCACTAGCTTGTGTTCCAGTATTTGAATATCTCCCTGGATGCATCATTGGAAATCGATCAAAATCATTTCTACTAAAAGTACTAGAAGAGCTATCACGGTCTCTAAAGTTGTGATATGATCTATCATCTACCCCTTTGAAATACGACCTTGATCCTATACCCAAATTTTGTAAGTGCTCATCAATACGGTGATAATTTGATCTATGATAATCATGCCTACTAGAATAATCATCATCGTTGGGAAATGTAGTTAGTCTTTCCAAATGCTTTCGTTGTTCTCATATCCCTGGTCGATATCCATGATCTGTATCTTGTGTGGCATAGTAATTTTCACCTCCTTGTGCCCATGACATGCCAGGATCTACTTGACTAACATAACTGCCCCTGGTGCTACCATCTCCTCTAGTACCCTCACTAGTGCCACCAACTCCTCTATTGCCCCCACTAGTGCCACCATCCTGCCTACTGCCCTCATTGTCACCATCATCACTATTAGAATTTGAAGAAATTGTCCTAGAAGCCTTACATTTACGATAGGAATCAACATCTCTTTCTCTACCTTCTTCATTAGTGGGAAGACATTTATCCAACCAATCCAAATTATCAGATGATAAAATAGGCTCCTCTCCTTCTTGTATCCACTCATCTAATATATCATCATCATTAAAGATATGATTCAGATCAATTGGATTGTATAAATTTTCATTGCTTTGCTCTTGCATCAATTCTTAACTTGAAGTCGCATATTGTAGTACACATAAACTAACTCATGCAACTTTTTCATTACCAAACGGTTGCGCAACTTTGTGTGAATCAATGACCATGTGCTCCAATTTCTTTCACAACTTGATGAAGAACAAGTTTGGCTTAAAATTTTAATAGCAATCTTTTGTAGATGTGGACCTTTGTCGCCATAGTTGTTCCACCATTCAACTATAATAAAGAAAATGCATACTTATTAATCACTATGATATATTTAACAAAAAATTATGATAACTTCTTATTTGTAATAGACGTAAATGTATTGAGTACCTGGAATAGATTGATTTATTGCTTTCTTTGTAAGTGTACTTCCAAATTCTCTTTGGCCGTCAACAAATAATTTCACCTACATCATTAACATTTTTTTTTGGTTAATGCACATTACATATACAAAATGCATTATATAAAGGTCACAAACTATTATTATACCTCGTTAATAGCTTTTTCTTGTCTATCCAAATCTGACTATAATATCTCGATAACCTCTTTTAATCCAACTTTAATTTCCGGATGGTTGGAGAAATGCTTTGAATATTGGAACATTGGATTTAAAAAATATGTTGCCATAAGTTAAATAATGATCAGTTTATAATAATTTGTACTTGAAAAAATAATAAAAAAATATATAAAGAATTTTTTTATTACCTGCAGCATGCAAATGTCTGTGCAATTTACCTTTTCACCTTCTATAAATGACTTCCCAATACTTTTCCTATTGCTTGACCAATGTCTTAATAGCCAATTTAGCTCTATCCATTGCTTCATACATGATTGATAGTGTGGGCTTTTTATCTTGATCAACCAATTTCAATAATTTGACGAGAGGTTTCATGATGGTTTGAACTTTCCCTACCTTATTCCAAAATCGATCAGTTAAGATAAGGTTGGATACCTTATCTCTTAGACTTTTTTTGCTCCTATCTTTATTGAATTCACGCTACTCATTTGTTGTGCACATTCTTTTCAAATCAGCCTCATAACGTATAAGACTCTCAAGTGAAATGAATTCAGTGGCAAAACGGGTTGTTCTTGACCTTAACAGATCTCTATCCTTAGTGAACACTTTCATCAAATTCACTACTTTCAAGCTATTATAAATAAATCATGTGATCATCTTAGCTTGATCTAATGTCTCCTTAATCTGCTTCATGCTTGCAATATCTTCAAGCATTAAATCAATACAGTGGGCTGCACAAGGAGACCAAAACAAATGCTTCTGCTTCTCCATCAACAACATATCGACTGCTTTAAAACTTGCCTCATTATCAGTGACTACTTGAACAACATTTTCCTCCCCAACCTCCTCTACAACTTTATCCATAAGGGAAAAGATGTAGTCTGTTGTCTTAGGTATATTGGTAATGTCAACTGAAGAATGATATATCATACTTCTATCATAATAAATCATGAAATTGATGATAGGCTTTCTAGTCCTAGAATTCCAACCATCAAACATGATTGTACACTCATATATAGGTCATTTAGCCTTCAATGTTGTTATGTATACCATAAGCTCTTGCACCTCCTCTTCCAAATATGCATTTCCAATTTGGTATCCCATGGGACCCTTGATGCCTGGACCTGCTTCTGCTATGGTATCAATCATTGATTGATAGTAAGGCCCATTGTTAGCTGCATTAAAGGGTATTGCATTAAAGAGAAAGAATTTAGATATAGCTTTACCCACTTTCTTCACACCTTCAGTAGAAAACAAGTTTTTTATCGATTTATGCTTTGATGGGAACATATAGGGATCAATTCCTTTTGGAGGTATGCTAGCTCCTTTTCTTACACTGAAGCTACGTGTCAGTCCGCACTTAATCCTAACATTAGAAGGTTGTGAGGAACTACCACTCTTCTGATGCTCTTGTCCACATTCTTCAAAAATTCGACAATTTTTTTTCATTGCTTGTTTCATTTGTCTTCTTTCAAAATTAGCCATAGCAACTTCCTCAATTTCATAGAAATTTTCTCTATTTAAGGAACTCAAAAGTCGTTTTTTTTTTTTAACTGTGTTTTTTCTTTTGAAGTATCAGACATATGTTGTCTAACACTATGTGACACTTCTATCGGTACACGTGGACATCCTTCCACTTGTTCAGATATATGTGCGATGTGTTGCTTTAATCTTGTTATACCACCATGTATAATTCTCCCACAATATTTACACTTTATGGTTCTTCTACTACCACTAATAGGTTCTGCATTCTCCCAACCAATATCATGTTTTGAAGCTGTTAGGAAAATTAAAGCTAATCCAACCTATGGTAATCACCCTAGAGAGGGGGTGAATAGGGTGATGGTCTCTTTTTACAAATTTAAACTATGTGAATGTAAGAGACAATTATAAACAAGTATATAATAAGCAATATAAAGACAATTGCATATAAATTAAAGAGTAGGGAAGAGAGAATGCAAATACAAGAGTTTATAGTGGTTCGATGCAACCCGACCTACATCCACTCTCCTCTAGCTTCAATCCCAAGCTTGAGGTTCCACTAATTCAAGGCTTCCAAACCAAGTCTTCAAGCAATACAATTGGATTATGGTTCCAATTCACCCTCTTGGACTTTTGACTCCATGCACCCTTTACACTTCTCAAGAGATACCAGATTCTTGAGAAACTTTCTCTCAAAGATTTACAAATAAATGATCTCACAAAAATCCTAGCACAAGAACTTTAAACTCAAATGATACAAGAAAACTAGGATTGAAAGGTGCACTAAAGATATGCAAGTTTTAGAACAATGGTGCACTCAAAAACACTCTTCCAAGGCTCAAATATATTCAAGAAAGGTTTGGGAAGGTTAAGCTCTTTAAACAATGAAGATTGAAGCATTTTTATAGAAGAGAAAAGCCAAACTAGACGTTTGGGGATTCGATCGGTCGAGTTAGGGGTTGACCGGACGAGCACAACCGGTCGACCGGTTCATCAACTGGTTCAACTGGTTGAGCCATTTTTGGCTCAACAACCAACTTTTTTAACTTAAAACCTGTTAAAACAAGTTTGAAAAACATTTAACACAACGTTTTAGTTGTAAACATGAAATCATCCAATTCTTAATATATTTAAAACAAAATAACTATTGGATGATTTTGGTGCATAAGTAAAGAATGTAATGCATGAAAATCCTAGTGCACCAACAACCTTACAAAGAGATCTTATGAAGCTTGGGTCTTGAAAAACACTTCTCTTTGAGGTGGTCTTCTTCTTTATGATTTCTCTTTGGCTTGATTTGTCTTTGTGATTGCCACTTTGGAAATCATCTTGCCTAATCACACTTGAAATATAATCATTAGTTCTAAACCTTATTTTGTTATCATCAAAATCAAGATTAACCAAACCTTGGTTTCACAGAAGCCATTTTGAAATTTTAACCTAACCATGTATAAAAGGAAAACAACTTACTTTTCAAATTAAATATATATAAACACATTTATATAAGAATTATAATATTCAATTTTCTACTCACTTATATGTTTCATATTGTTACCATATAAAAATAAATTCTACTAAAAAAACAATAAACACGATCTCACCTAAGTTCATCATCTTTTGTTTTCCACTTATTTATATGTTTTTTTAATTAAAATAAATAATAGTTAAATAAATGAATATTTTTATAAAAAAATTCTTTTAAAAAAGTTTGTTTTGATAATTATTGATTTCCTATTGTAATTTAATTGTAGAATATTATAAAATAAGAAATCTACATGATATAATGAAGTAAAATTGATTCAAATATAAATGTAATTTACCATGTAAATGCATACCCTTCATTCCGTATTATTAAATCATTTATGATTATTTGAAAAAAAAAATTAAATAATTATTAATTTTCTAATGTAATTTAATTTTACAATATTATAAGATAAAAACATAAATTAAAAATACAATATCTATGCCATATAAAGTTTACCATATAAATGTACTTTATATTTCTATACCATACAAAAATAATTTAGTGAACTAATTTATTGTTTTGATAATTATTGATTTCCTATTGTAATTTAATTATAGAATATTATAAAATAAAAAATCTACATGATATAATGAAGTAAGATTGATTCAAATATAAATGTAATTTACCATGTAAATGCATACCCTTCATTCCGTATTATTAAATCATTTATGATTATTTGAATTTTTTAAATAATTATTAATTTTCTAATGTAATTTAATTTTGCAATATAGTATTAATGTAATTGAGTAATAGGGAAATTTTTTGTCATTAATATAATGTAAATTTATTTGTACTAATAGAAAATTGAGTGATATTTTTAAAGTATTCAATACAATTTCTTATAAATTATATTTTGTAGCATTATTCAAAATTTTATATAAAATATAAAACATTTATTCAACCAAGCAATGTAACATTTCAGAGCTCATGATATCACTCAATAATAATATTATAAAAGATTTTGATGATAATTTTACTCAATACTATTTGACTAATTATATGTCAAATGTCAATTTTTTTCCATATTGATTTAAAAAAAATATTATTAGCATAAAAAATAAAGTGGACAACTAGGAAAAGAAAATTAATTTATTTTAATATCTTGTATGATAAGACGCTTTGAAATTATGTTGTAACATTGGTGATTATCGTTAGTGAGTAACTACTTGGCAATTCTAATTCAAACGAAAGATCGAGTATTAAAACTATCTTGAGATTTACTCAGTTTATTAAAACCTAATTAGTTAAAAATGATGAAAATAATCCTTATATTTGAAGGGTAACTCATTTTTTATATATATATAAATACCCTTGATTACTTTAAGTATTTGCATGAATGTTTTAAAAGAAATAATTATTTTTATAAGAAAAAAATGAGAGTGTTTTTTTTAAAATGATGCCAAAAAAATAATGAAGGGTTAGATTTCCAAAATTGAGTTTTCAATAACCTTTTTAATTAAATAAGTCATTTACTAATGCTATATTTGGTTTATGAATATTAGAGGAAAAAAAAAAGAAAACTAAACAAATTTAAGGTTAATAAATTATTTTTGTATGACTCTTTTAATTCATTTTATTTATTTATTTTTCTATATAAAGATTATATAATTTAAAAATATATAAATGTTTAGCTAATTTTTAATTGCAACTAATTCTCTTTTATATTTTTTATGATAAAAATAGTGAAAAAAATAAATAAATTTTCTTAATAATTTTTTGGGAATCAAATATAACCTAAACGAAGGTTTAGTATCTATTTCAAATGAGTACTTGTAATTTTTTTAATTATATATGGAAAATTAGATTATTCCATAGTTGAAGAATATAAAACAAAAATCAAAGACCATTCAACCAAAGACTAATAGATCACATCTCAAGGATGGTCAATCACCCAATTGGGCTAAAATGAATTTTAATTAATCACTTAATAAATAAATTAGTATTTAATGTCACTTGTCATTGTATAAAATAAAAAATAATGACTGATTTTATTAAGAGTATTGAGAAATTGATAAAATGTATAATTTAATGGTGATAATAATTTTAAAATATTAAAGATGTTCATTTATGTTTTCTCATTTATGTGATGGATGAAAGTCAATCAAATTAATTGGCACCTAAAAACAAAAATGTTATAACCATCCAATATTTGAAAAGGAATGATAGATTATATATAGCAACAATAAAGTGTTAAACCGTATACAGAAGAGTATATACATACTCACATGCTTCATTAAGCACAACTATATAGCAACAAGGGGGAATTACCTTCATTAGTTATTACTTGCTGGTTTGAAACCCTTGCCCTCTATCTTCTTTCCCAACACCACGAAGACCGATTTACAGCATTGATATCTTCTTCCCCAACACACCACGAAGACCACGATCTGCAACCTCTCAGACTATCGAACCTTTCCGCTGCTACCATACAACCACGATATGCTGCCTTCCCATCAGCAACGCACCAAAGACAAAGATTCTTCACTCTGGAAATGGTGGATTTAGGGTTAAGTAAGTTATTCTTCAACCGAGGCTCTTTTTAAAGGCTTTTGAAAGGGTCACAGGTTTGTTTTAAATTTTCACGGGTTTTCTTTTGCAGAGGAATATCTGATTTTTCTGAAAATTTGATTCTTATTGTGATGGGTTTCTTTTGCAGGGAATCTGTTGATTGATTTTTTATTTTTTATTTATTTATTTTTTCTAAGTTGACCGAGTTAACTCGAAATATCGGTCGAGTCATCCGAGTCCAATCGATTTAATGTCGAGTCTAGGTATAAATTGTATCTAGTATCGGACTCGTCGCGGCCGGCGTTGAGGCGGATACGACTCGACCAATTTTTTGAACCCTGAGAGGAAGATCTTTAAAGTATGAAATTCATATTGAAAGTTTATATAATTTGAAGGGAAACACTATTACAAATTAGGCTTTTATGAATCCTATGTACTTGGGAAATGGCTTATAGTAAGTATTAAATTAGTATCTGATGGAGAGTTTTTCTACTTCATAAAAAAAAAATATAAATTTTAACACATATATAAATAATAAATCAAAATTAATGAAAATAAAATTAACAAAAAAGAAAAGAAAAGTTGGCTTAATTTGATGAGGTACACGAGAATATGTTGTCCTGTAGCCACTATTGTCTCCCCACGTGCGAATACCAATGGTGAATAATAATTTCAAGATACAATCTCAATTGGTTCATAGCAACCATTGGTTGAAAAACTGATCAAAGTGTCACTCATTGGCCAAGAAAAGAAGAATAATAGGAAAAAAAAAAATTAGGTTTTAGAAACTTGACATAATTTTTCTTGATCACGGTGGAAGGTAAGAAAGTTTTTTTTTTTTAATTTATTTTTATTTTTAAAGGTAGAACTTTTAAGAATAGATTGTTATACATGGATAATTCTAATTAAAGTTCATAACTCCCAACTTAACTGTTATAAATATTAAAAATTATCAATACAAATTAAGATATTCCCACTTATTAAATTAATTTATATGAAATATTTTTATTATTTTTAAAATAATTGATGTTTTAAACTTTATTTTATCAAAATCTCAACGGTATCTACATGAGCTCAAATATTCTTATAGGGTTCATTATGATGCTTGAGGTCTTGTTCAATTCCTTTTATTGGTAGTGCATATTATTTTGTTTGAAAAAAGAAGAAGAAAAAACACCTAAGCTTGGAGTTAGGCAAAAGGTGCTCGAACAGCAAAATGCAAATATACGAAAGCCATGACTGGGGTTAGGTTTGGGGCTTGTTATTAAACTGTAAGAGTTGATTTCTTGGTGTCTTGGAGCTTGGTTCAAGATCACTTTGGGCCCATGGAGAAAGATGAATGGATATATCCAACTCGCCCAGACCACAACAACGGGTTAGAATTCACCATATCTTAACCCAAAAACGATCCAACCACAAACGAAAGGTTGATGTTGGCTCCTACGTTGGACCACTTGAATCCTAAATTATTGTTCCTCGCGATAATGGGCCATAGGGGCCTAATTATTAATGCTTGGGTCCGTCCAGCTGGATAATTTTGTTTGATTACACCCCAGTAGAAAATCTTTTGGCCCACCTTGATGTTGTTGCCTGAAAATTCTAAAATGACAGCTTGTTGTTACTTCGAAAATATGGATGTAGCTATACCATTGATGTCGCCTCTATGAGAAATAATTTTAAAACTATAATAAGTTTAAAATTCATGTAAAAATCAAGTTTAATGTAAAAAGTAAATTCATTTTTTAAAAAGATATGTTTAATATAAGAAAATAAACTTATCTTTTGAAAAGACGAATTAATTAAGAGAGCTTTCAGAATCCTGAAAACGATGAATTTTTATGGTTTTAAAAGGAGAAAAAAATGAACAAAGTATTTATTTTTCGAGATTTTGTTTTGTTTTGTTTTGCTTTGCTTATTATTATAGTGTATTAAACCATAATATATGTGACATCTTATATTAGATAGGGGAGAAAGTTTTTTAGGCTATATAAATATGAACTCCTTTTAAATTTCTAGATACATTTTAAAACTGTGATGATCCCTTTAAACTCAGAGTAGATAATATCCACACAGTTGGATGCAAATAATTACAAAATTGTATTAGAACTGATCGTTAACCTCAATATGAGAGTTTGTTTGACTATGTGGAGGGTGTTTATCTGTTTAACCTCACAATCATATGAGACATAATAAGGACGATGTGTTTATATAGGAGGTGTTTGTGGTATTCTACATCGAATATGAGAGAAAGTTTTTGACGTTATATAAGTATAAATTCCTTCTTTTTAATTATAGAGGCATGTTTAAACCTGGAAGAACTCTTTTAGGTTTAAAGCTTGGGTGCAGGTGATATATATATCTATATATATATATATATATATATATATATATATAAAGTATGAAATGAATGAATTAGAAGAAAGAGGTTACCCCAATGGGGAACCCATCCATTGTCTAAATATGGCCACTTTACAGCAAAAAGTGGCAGTCTGCCGGCCATGGTCCATCAATTTGGCCACCTGAATCAAACTTTACTCTCTTTTCCCATGGCTCTACCAACGCAACCCCAACATGGAGGAACATATTTAAGTTTTGAACACACCACATGTCACAAAGAGGCACGTGCATGATATATCCCAGCATTGAGTGGTAGGTTTGAACTTTGAACTTTGAAAAAGGGTGGATGATAGAATGGAAGTTGCGAACTTGTTTTGGTACACGTGAAGACGAGACTCGATCCTTCGGCTAAGCAAATTCCTTATATAACACCTCCACCGCCCTCCCTCCTCCGCCTCCTATAAGCTTCTATATATAGAGTCGGAACCTTTCCCTCACTGCCATCCGACCACAGAGCTTCCAACAGAGGTTGTGAGCTTATATCACAGTCCGGCGCTGGCGTAGGTTTGTGGGTGTAGAGAGGCTAGTAATGGGACCTGGAGGGCCTGGAGGACCTGGAGGACCTGGAGGGCCTGGAGGGTGGGGTCCTGGCCCCGGTGGCCCTGGCCCGGGTGGTTTCTTTGGCGGTTTCTGCGATGCTATTTCTTCATGCCGTAACTTCTTTCATGCAGAAAACTGATCCAATTTTAAATCATTTGTTCTTTGAATTCTCGTTTAGTTGCTAAAAGGTAAAATCTAACCAATGTGGGGTTGATGGAGACCAACTTTTTCATTAGGAGGCTGTTTGGAAATGCGATTTGAAGATTTATTTATTTATTTTTAATTTTTTTTTTTAATTTCAGAGTTTAATTTTGGTCTTGATTTTGGTTGCAGCCTGAACTTCTTGTGCTGTTGCTGGTTGCTACAGGATTGCTTTGGTGGTCCTGGAGGCCCAGGTGGACCTGGAGGCCCACCTCCATAATCAGCTGCGTTAGCGATGCATTGGGTTCTGTATGCCATCAGGGTGTTCTACATTTATCCATTAGTTCTCCTTGGAGATATAGCCAGCTCTACTTCTCTGTTTATCCTTTAAATTGTTGTTTGTTATGATCATAAGATGGTGTGTATGGAATAAGTGAATCATGACCCTACAATTCATAGCTTTGATTTGATTGCTTGTAAAATAATCCAACCTTCTGATTAGTTCACTTGTCCACCAGATCAAGTGGTTAGTTGCAAATTAAATATGATCAATGGTTGCCATACTCATGATTGGTGGGGTCTAGTGATATCCCCATGTGCTAGCATTCACCAAAATCCTAATCAAATTAAAGCCAAGCTTCTATTCTTTGCACACGAGTGATTATCAAAATATAAGGAAAAGAAAAAAAAAGAATAAAAGAAAAAGCAAGAGATTAAAAGAAAAATACAATAATTTTAAAAAAATCTATTTTAAAATACCACGATTCAAGAAATTTTTTAAATTTAAGGACAAAATTTAATTAAAAAAATTTATCATTTGAAAAAATAATTTATAAATTTTAAATTTGGATTTGAATTTTTTAAAAGACAATGCCTAAAAAAGTATTATGAGTTTGAAAATAGTCTTTAAAAAATATAATATTTTAATTCTTAAAAATATATAAATTTTTATTAATTTTTTTTATATTATATTTCGTTTTTTCAATACCAAACATAGCATTTAAGTTTCCATCACGTCACGTCACTCAGCTTTGGCTATCTTTGAATGAGGCTGGAGAAGTCAAATGGATGTTAGGATGTTGAGTACAATTTGATTACGAGTCTATCAATTCAATATATTTATATTATCACATTACCCTACTTTTGGATATGTAAGAATTAGAGTCAAATGGATGTTATCATCATCATAGAATTAATTGTGTACAAATTAATTACGAGTCATCAATTCAAAATATCATTTTCCAATCAATATAAAATATAATGTTTCTTCCTCGCTATAGAAGAAAAAAAATTATATACCTAGACACGAAAGAAAAGGTTATAAATATAGAGGATGTTTAGTAAATTTAATATTTATTATTTAATAATTTAAGTTGACTTTAAATTGAATAGTATTTAAGTTGTTGATTTAAAATTTATTAGTTAATTTTTATTTTTAAATATTAAGGTCATTTAATAAAATTAATTTTAAATAATTAAATTAACATATTTATCCTCATAAATCATAATTAGGATAAAGGAGATCGAGTAACAATAAAAATCGTGGAATAGCAGAAAAGATTGTGGAGGTAACTATGATAAATTGGGATAAAAAGATAAAAATGAAGATATGGATTTAAGAATAAATTACTTATTTTTACTTATTATTTAAAATTATTTTTGACTTTAAATCATACCATTAAATTATTTTATCAAATATACTTAATTTACTGAATGTCTTAAATTAAGTTTTTAAGTCACTTTAAGTTATTAAGTTGACACTCGTTATATTTTTAATGAATTCATTTAGTGCTAATATTGAATTTATAGCTTATTTATAATTTTGCATGATGAGATTATAATTCATACAATTAATGATGACATCATTAAGAGGATATTTCCATTGATAATTTCCATGTTTCTAGAGGTGGTTGTTGAATTGATTTTATCATCATACCAAATGTCTCCTACCCCTACACCTTAATAAAGAGATCTTTTGACATAACACTTAAATGTTTTATATTTGCTAGAGTTGAGAATATAGTCAAGGTGTCTTTGGTAGTAGGCTTGGTTTGACCTCTTATTAAATACATGACATAATTTAAGAATATTGGTTTGATAATTAGAGTTAAAAATTTGTCAAGGTGGACTCATCTTAAATTATACCAATTTCGATTAGATTGAAATGAAGGTGAATCACGTAACAAGACTATTATCACATTCTCTCATAATTCTATTACGTGTAAATGTGGTAGTATATTATTAATTCGTATACCATGAAATAATCTTTTGAAAAGAAAAAGTAAAATTTTGGTCTTCTAAAAACACTTTACTACCATTTGCATACACATTAAAAAAAAAAAAAAGTATTTCATACCAAATTGTTATTTCTTTATTTTTCTACTTTTCAATACTTATAAGATTCTTTTAAATATAATTTTGTATTTATTTTTAACCATAAAAATTAGAAGTTAACTGCCCTTTGACAATTGAGTCTAGTATAAGTATGAACATTGATTTTTCTCTAAGATGAATTTTTTTCTATTTTGACTTCCTTAATGTCGATAGAGTAGCCTTTAATTATATTGTCAAGATTTTTGTTGATTCTTTACTTCCACAGAGATTATAATTAGAGGTATATCGACTAGGGGTAGGTAGAGGTAGATGACCCTACTTGAGGCAAAAGTAAGTACCCCTAACGTAAGTAGTTGAAATGCCTCACTCATCCACAAGACTTGAGGCAAATTATATTTATTTATAACTATAAAAATTAGAAGTTGATTGCCCCTTTAATATATATAATATAATTATTTTTTAAATTTTGTTTAGAGGGAGAATCGATTTAAACATTGTAAGGCAGTTGAGTCTAGTATAAGTATGAACATTGATCTTATTCTAAGATGAATTATTTCCTATTTTGACTTCCCCAAAGTCGATGGAATAACCTTTTAATTTTATTGTTGAGATTGTTATTGATTCTTTACTTCCGTAAAGATTATAATTAGAGGTAAATAGACTCGGTGTAGGTAGAGAGGTAGATGACCCCACTTGAGGCAAAAGCAAGTACCTCTATCACAACTCATTCACTCACCCACAAGACTTGAGCCAATATATATATATATATATATATATATATATATATATATATATATATATATATATATATATATATATATATATATATATATATATATATATATATATATATATAATATAATTACTTCTTAAAATTTTGTTTAGAGGGAGAATTGATTTGAATGTTATAAGATAGTTGAGTCTAGTGTAAGTATGAACATTGATCTTACTCTAAGATGAATTCTTTTCTATTTTGACTTCCCTACAGTCAATAGAGTAACCTTTAATTTTATTGTCAAGATTGTTATTGATTCTTTACTTCCGTAAAGATTATAATTGGAGGTAAATAGACTTGGGGTTGATAGAGAAAGATGACCTCACTTGAGGCAAAAGCAAGTACCTCTATCACAAGCAACTTAAATGTCTCACTCATCCACAAGACTTGAGCCAATACATACATACATACATACATACATATATATATATAGAATATAATATAATTACCTCGTAAAATTTTGTTTAGAGGGAGAATTGATTTGAATGTTATAAGACAATTGAGTCTAGTATAAGTATGAATACTGATTTTACTCTAAGATGAATTCTTTTTTATTTTGATTTCCCTAAGATCGATAGAGTAACCTTTAATCATATTATTGAGATTTTTATTTGATTCTTTACCTCCACATAGATTATAATGGGAGGTAAATAGACTTAGGGTAGGTAGTGGTAGATGACCCCTACTTGAGGCAAAAGAAGGTACCTCTATCACAAGCAATTGAAATACCTCACTCATCGACAAGGCTTAGACCCCAATAAAAAGAAAAGATGAGATAATATTGAGCATACCTAGAAAGGGAAAAAGAAAGTAAAAGGCCTGCAAAGGGGAGAGGATGAATACTATGTAGGGGACACCCCCAAGCAAGCAATATAAAGAGAAAAAACGTTAAGACATCTCCAATAATGATTATGTAATCCAATTATTTTGAAATTAGATGTCATATATGATAAAACTATGGATAGTTTGACTAGTTTGTGTATTTGAAGTATATGTCATAGTTGAAGCATGGGATACTTAATCCATATTTGCCCATTTGGAGTTATTTATTTATTTATTTCTAAAGAATTCTATAAAAGTATGTTTTTTGCTTTGTGTTTGAGGTAAAATTAGAAATTTATTTACCTTTTAATAGATGTAGAGTGGATAAAATCTCTATGAAAAAAGGGTGAGTTATTATAGATAGCATATTATAACATTGTGCTTGCAAGAGAGATTATTTTTTTCAAAAAAAAAAATTTAAAAATAATTTTCTTTTAAATTTTCTTCATTTTTGAAAATAGATTAAGAAAATATTTAGAGTAGGTGGTAGTTGGGTGATAATGAATTTGCACCAACCAAGTCATTATAAGACACCATGAGCAGATGACACTTGTCCAACAATAATGCTTATTAACTGGACACATGGCCATGCTCTGACACTGAAATACAAGGGGTTATCACATGCATTCTCTTCCAATTATTGTTACCCTTATCAAATATTTAAGAATTGTGACATAATTGAAGCCACCCTGTTAACAAAACTGCCAAGGCAAAAAGACTAGCTGGCCCATTGATGGCAAAGATTTCCAATTGCAAGTTACCAACATTTTTTAATCCATTTGTCACCCCCACTTGCCCCTATTCCAATGGGCCTTGTTTTTATTAATGGCTTGTAGCTTTATATAAATTATTTCCTTCAAAGTTTGGAGTCATGGTGGAGTCATTCTTTAAGGGTTAGAGATTAATTTGATTTTAATTTAGATGTCTCTATCAAGATGCTTGCTTTTGTATTAAATAATTGAGATTTATAATTGTCATCATTTGACTTTAATTTTGTGATTTTTTTTTCTTTTGTTTTTGTTTTGCTAAAAGAGACAAGAAATCCAAATCTATACCAAATCTCATCCATTTTTCACTTGATGCCACCTAATATTTTTACAAGTAGTTTTGGATTTTCAAATTTTTTCTATTTAATTTGTATTATTGGATTAATTAATAAGGGAAATTAATCATAAAACATAAATGGGTATGTTGTTGAAACAAATTTTAGGATTAATTAGTTAAAAAGGATGAAATAATCTTCATATTTATAACTTAAACATCTTCCATGTTCTTACTGAAGAGTAACTAATTTTTGATATAAATGCTCTCGACTATTTCAAGTATTTATATGTAGGTTTTAAACAAAAAAGTTATTTTTAAAAGAAAATAATGAGGATATTTTTATCAAAATATAGCAAAAAAAATGATGAAAAGTTAAATTATCAAAATTAAGTTTTTAATAACTCTTTTAATCAAATAACCCTAAATTTTATTGATTTTTGTGATGAAAATATAGTAATATTGGAAGCAATTTTGATAAAAATATTTTTAATATTATTAAAAATTTATCAATAATATTCTTATGAAGAATTAGTTAGCATTTAGATACATTTTTTTTTATTTTTTATGTTTTGCCTAACAACGAAGTAATTTTTAAAAGATATATTGATGATTTTAGTTTAATAATCACATCAATTGATTTTATATTTTGAAAAGTTTACTTAGGACCTGTTTGATAATTATTTTTAAAAATAATTTTTAAAAGCAGTTCTTAATATAATGCTTTGTAAAATAAAAGTTTATTTGAAAACCTAAAATGGTTTTAACTTTGTTTTTAATATTTTTAAAATTTGTTTTAAAAATAATTTTTATATATAGTATTTTATTTTTAATTATTCTATATAATTATTTTTTAAAATAACTCTAAAAAATTAAAAAATTATTAAAAAAATATTATTTGAAACATTTTTGTTTTGTTTTTAATAACAAAAAAAAGGGTGTTTTTGATTGTCAAACGTGAGAACATAACAATTACCAAACGTGCCCTTATTTTCTAATTGATTTGTAAACGGACTATAAAAATGCTTTAAAAAACAATACATATTTTTAGCCATTTTATTTTAGCAAAACAATCTATTGGGAGCTGTGAAATCCAATTTTCTCTTCAGACAAAGATCCAATTCTAAACCATATTTCACGTTTTCTTTTGTTCTTCTATGGGATTGAAATTGAAACCAGGGGTCGATTCCCTACTGGTGGACTCAGTGAGAAAAGAAGAGGAGGAGAGAGAGAAAAACTAAAAGGAAAGTCACATGGAGCTTTCAAAATTGAAAACAACTGGTGGCTTTGAAAGGTAGGCCGAAGAAAGGCAGCTGCCCCCTCCAGTCATCCTTATCCCAACCAACTGTTTCTCCACCTTTACTTACCGGTCAAATACTGGCCTAGAAAGATCAAGATTCAAGAATACTCCATCGTTAAGTTTTCTTCTCTTTAGTCATCGCTCCAAAAGTCTATATATATATATATAGAATACCTTTAGTGTTGTTCTACCACGCTAAGTTCATCTCCCTGCGTTGCATTTTCTCGAGAAAGTGAGAGAAAAAGATGCCTCCTCCAGGTTGGGGACCCCCGGGACCAGGAGGGCCTGGAGGCCCTTGTGGCTGCTTTGCTTTTCTTTGCGGTGGTATTTGCAGGGCCGTGTCTACATGGTGAGTTCTTTTGGAGACTTTTTTCATTTTATTTAATTTTAATTTTTTTTCTTTATTAATTCCTCATCGTTCATTTTTGGGTAGATCTATGAGTTTTATAACTATCTTCAAAACCCAGAATCATTTGGGTAATGTTTGCGTTCACATTTAACATGAAAATAATTTTTGAAACTAAAAAAGGAGAAAAAGTGCTTTTGGGATTCTAACCAAACAATGCCTTAGGAAAGAAGGGTTATCAGTAACAATAATGATCAGTAATGTTATTATTAATTTATGACACTTGATTTTTATTTGGCAGTTTCTATTTTCTGTGCTGTTGCTGCATCCTAGAGAGCTGCTGTGGGCCTATCTTTGGTGGGCCTCCTGGTGGGCCACATGGTGGGCCTCCTCCATTTTAATGAGCCCATTTGGAAGGGGATGTTTGTGTACATGATGCTTTGAATGGAATAAATGAGAACAATACACTTGGTTTGTGGTTGTCATGTTGCAAGTTCATTTCTTCTATCTTTCTTGGTTGGTTTGTGTTGGTAAAGTGAATGTAACTTTTGGCCTTTTGTCTAGTGTTTTCCCTTTTGGAGAATGGAATTGAAGGCTTTCTTGTTTTCCCCATAAATTTATTGCAAATTAATCACAACTATGAAAATAAAATCAATGAAAGTATGATAAATTATAATACCAATGTGGTTCATCTAATGGAATTTTCATATATTATGTAAGAGTTAATTTCATTTGCCTCCCATAAGGTTTTGACTGAATACATCTGAATCCTATATATTTGAAATTTCATCATAAACCTCTTTTATTTGGTGTATACTAATAAAAAAATTATAATTTTATTATTTTATATTAATTTTTTTATAAAATAAATATTTTATTATTAAATAATTTGATTGTATAGTTTGTCTTCTGTGTTCTGTCAAATCTAAATTTTTATTTCCTTCATATAATAAAATTAAAATTCTAAATAAAAAAATACTTTAATTGATTGATGAAAATTGTATTATATCAAAATATATTTTTAATTGATTTATGAAGAAATTAAATTTATTTTAAAATACAGTGTGGACCCCGCATTTTGGCTCATGCGCTTCCACTCGATGACGAGCTCAATTTTTATTTTGAAAATGATTTTATTTATTAGAAAATGACTTGGAGTCGCTACTTATTTTTGTTTTATTTTAAAAAAGGTAACCAAAATAAGAAGAAAAACCCTAAGTGTGACTCCTTGTTTTGGAAAAGGTGGTCTGTGAAAAACAGGATCGGCATCGAGGGTTAGGTTACTAATCTAGAAATCTTTTATACAATAGCTCTTCCATGGATCTTGGTAATGGAGAAGGAAAAACTTCTCTTTAAAGGGATGGAGATTGGAGTTTTCTTTCTCTCTCTACAGAAGACAATAATAAATTAGATAACGGGTTAAATGGTGCGTGCATTTAAGATTCTAAGTGCAACAAAAACTAATATGCATTTTAAAAACTTTATTCAAGTGTGAGAAACAAGTAAACAATGATACTTCAAATTTGGATATTCCCAATTTTTTTTTTCCATTGATGAAGAACAATCTCAAAGGCCTAGATATCTTATATCCAATAGCTCTGTTATAGATCTTGGCAACAAAGAAGGGAAAAATTCTCTTTAGAGGGATGAAGGTTAGAGTTTTCTTTCTCTCTTTGGAAGACAATAATAAATTAAAGTCTCTAATCTTGAACCCTAAAAGGGTTCATATAGTCCTTGTGAGCTTAAGTAACTTGAATCCATCTTAGACTTGAGTTACTTTATCTTATCCACTAGGTCTTAATAAATTAATTAACCTTCTTAGGTTCTAATTAATTAATTAGCCAAATCTAAAAAAATAATTCATAAATTCTTGTGCAATTTTTGTACTTTTATGAAAACACCCTTATACATACATATAAGTAAAATCTCAAATATCCCTCAAAACAACATACCATCAAGGAGCATGAGTTTGAGCAGGGACTACTAGGATCCATAGAAAAATATTAGCTCCCTTGGAATTCAATTTTGAAGTTGGCTCAACATTCCATTACAAAAAGTCAATTGTATTCCAACATCCTATGAAATTAAATTAAAAAATAAGTTGACTAAATGTACTTTAATCAATTTCTTAGGTCTATGACCTACTAATTGCTACATGTAAGCTCCTTGTGAACTAATGTCTATAATCTAACAAGATGAAAGCCATCAACCTCTCAAAATTACATCTATCATCTTTGAGTTTGATATCTTCTTATTATGTGACCAATTAACATACTTCAGCTTACTAAGAGCATATGTCAAATTCTACTAAAAGAACTACTGTGATGCTACAAATTTTACAATCACAAGTCCTTAGGATCATGTAAGTAGATATATTATGTCAATCTCATGAGATATCATGATATTTATTTCAAAAATACCTATTGCCACTTGGCTTAATCAATAATGACTTAATTAATAGGGATTATATGATTACTTTACAATCTTACTTGTATATCAAAGTCATTCAAGACCTTAATAGTAGCTTAATATTCTCTTAAGGTTGAGAGCTCATGCAACCATATACACTATTCAATAATTAATCTCATGATTCACTACAGGTTCTGTCAATGTGTAACCATATACACTAGTGCACTCACAATGGGAAACCTGTTTTTATGACTAAGATAAGTCATTCCTTCAATTAAGACTTTCTTATAAAATAATCATGTTGAATATATTGTAAAGTTTTTTCTTTTGATTTTACCATGCTTGTAGGTTAGTTAAATAAATTTGTTTTGAAATGCTATTGAAATTTGCTTTGTTTCTGACCAATGTGCTTGTGATGAAATCTGGTATTGAATGAGATATAATTTAACAATTTGGCCTTTTGAGTCGTAATTTAAACATATTAAAGATGTTGTCTATTTTTTTTTTTATGACAAAATTCCATATCTAAGTATCTTTTTTTGGGACTTATTTTGCAAGTTCCTCTGTTCTTATTGAATGTTAATGGTTCTATGTAGTGTCCCTAATGCAACGAAATCTGGTATCGATTGACATGTGATTAAATAATGTTCCATTGTAATCTAGACATGTTAAATATGTTCTCCAATTTTTTTCATGATAAAATTCTATTTCTAAATATTTTTTTAAGATTTATTTTGTAAGTGTTCCTGTTTTGACCAATACTGAATGTTTTGTAGAGCGTTGATAAATTTGATTTAATCTGGATTAACTGAGGGTTGATTAATTTATTTTAACACTTGGGTTACCTTTTACACACTTTGAGGATGATGCTCAAATTTTATTTTGATAAAATACCATGTCTAAATATTTTATTATGATTTATGTTATGAATACTTCATTTTTGCCATGTTGTTGAGTGTTTTACCTATTCTTGATAATTCATCTTTTTATATATAATTGTGAGTTCTTTTAATCTTGATTTATGTTGAGGGCATGTTGCACATTTCATGTATGTATTTCTTTACTTCATTATATCACTTTAAATATTTTATTTGGGTTTTTTTTTTGCCTATACATTTATGATATATCTATTTTTGCCTATACATTGACTTTACTCTTGATCTTTGATTTGTGCTTTGGGTTGATTCATCCAATGTATGATGTATCATGATTGTTTATATTTAACTAAATTTCCAAATTTAAAGGTAAAAGGGCATAACCATGGAGCTAATTTTGCATTTTGAAGACACATTCCCCCACCCACCCCACTGAAACAATTTTTTTCAATTTTGCCACCCCACCCCCTCCCCACATTTTTTTAAAATGCTAAATTCTCTTCTACTTCTATAACTATTAACATGAAAATATCACATCAACAAAAACAAAAACAAAAGTTAGATCGATTTCATGTGTAAAAGGTTTAAACCTCATTACACTTTATTGATTTCATTACTTAGTACCATTTTTATTATGCATTGTTAAACTTAATAAATAAAGATTATGTTTGGTTTATGAAAAGTATTAAGAAAAGAAAAAAAAATTATTATTAAGAAAAATGATTTTTTCATATTCATTTATCCTATGGAAAATGTCAAAAAAAAAAAATCAAATATAATTAAAACTAGTTAAAAACTTATGAAGAGTTAAAATAAGTAAAATGAGTTTGAAGTAACACATAAAAATAATTTATTAATTACTTTAAATATTTTTTTATTTTCTTTTTTTCTATTTGCCCTCTTTATTATCTTTTCCTTGCATTTTTTCTCGAATTTTCAAGGAAAAAAACGTAGGCAAAATATTATCCAAATTCCAAAGCAAAGCACATCAAAGTAAAGTCATACCTAACATGCACGCCATATCTTTTCTTTTCCATTATCATTAAGCTAAAGTCATGCCCATCAAAGTTATTCTTTGACATGGCATCTTCACAAGTGGCTCAAGTTGGAGTAATATTCTGGTTTTCTTTTTTTCTTTTTCTTTTTCTTTCAATCAACTTTTGTTGTCACATAAACTAATAATGCATTTTATAAATTTAAGTTTCCAATAAAGTTCTTTTAGACATGTAAGTTTGGAATAATATAAAGGAATTTTTTTTTTGCTTTTTGGAATCAAGTTCTTCGAATTGCAAACCTACTTTAATTTTTATATATTGCGGTTGGAATAAAGCATTTCATTGAATAAAATTTTATATGATTTGGAAAAAACACGTAGACATGCATGTTTTGAATAATATATGACCAGTTACTTTTCTTTTGTCTAAGTCTAAGTATAACAACAGATGAGTCATCCTTATCCCAACCTCATTTGTTCCAATTATCTTAACCTTATTCCAATATATGGATCATCCCTATCTTAACTCCATTCCAATATATATAAGAAATTTAAGGGAATAGACAGGTTAGGGTAGGTAGGAGAAATTCTCTTACCAGCCCAATGTAATTTTTAATTATTATTTTATTTTTTAGAAAAAATTTAATTGAGTTAAAATGAATACAATTTATAAATAATTCAATATTCTATTTTTTATAATTTATTTTTATGAGAAGTAATTGTTTTTAAAATTTTATATGAGGTTAGAAAAAAGGGAAAATGAAAAAAAAATAAAAGTTCATCAAGCCACTAAAGTTCATCTACCCCCGTCCCGAAAAACCAAATTTCTATGCCAAATTTAAAGGTAAAAAAGGCTTAACCATGGAGCCAATTTTGCATCTTGAAGACCCATTACCTCCCTTAAAACAATTTTTTTTTTTGGTTTTGCCCCCTGCCCATTATTTCTGACTTCGCCAGTGCCATTAATATGATTAAATATAATTGATAGTTTTAATCATCTATTCTATTAGCTTTTTTAAAATGCTAAATCCTCTTCTGCTTCTTTAACTATTAACACAAAAATATCACCTCAACAAAAACAAAAGGTAGATCGAGTTCATATGTAAAAGGTTTAAACTTCATTACACTTGATTGGTTTCATTACTTGGTACCATTTTTATTCAACATTGTTAAACTCAATATATAAAGGTTATGTTTGGTTCATTAAAAAATATTAAGAAAAGAAGAAAATGTTAAGAAAAATGATTTTTTTCATTTTTTTTATCGTATGAAAAATGTTAAAAAAAATAAAATATAATTAAAATTAATTAAAAACTTATGAATTTTTAAATTATTTAATCTTTATATTGAAAAGTTAAAATAAGTGAAATGAAGTTGAAGTAATATATAAAATTAATTTGAATTTAATTTTTTTTTTCTTTCTATTTTCCTGCTCTATTATCTTTTTCTTGCATCTTTCCTTAAATTTTTGAGGAAACAAATAGGCAGAAGATCATCCAAATTCCAAAGCAAAGCGTATGAAGGCAAAGTCACCTCTTACATGAAAGCTATATCTTTTCTTTTCCATTATACTTGAGCTGAAGCCATTCCCATGAAAGTTATTCTTTTACATGGCATCTTCACAGACGCTTCAAGTTGGAGACATTTTGGTTTTCTTTTTCTCTATTTCTATTTCTTTCAATCAACTTCTTTGTCACGTAAACTAATAATATATTTTACACATTTAAGATTCCAATAAAGTTCTTTTAGACATGTAAGTTTGGAATAATATAAAGAATTTTTTTTCTTTTTTTGGAATAAAGTTCTTGGAATCGCAAACCTACTTTAATTTTTATATATGACAGTTGGAATAAAGCATTTTATTGAATAAAGTTTTATATCATTTGAAGACAATATGTAGACATGCAAGTTTTGAATAATATATGGGATTTTTTGTTTTGTTTTTCTTTTTGTGAATGTCAACCTCATTCGAATACACGGGTAATCCCTATCTCAATCCCATTCCAATATATATAAGAAATTTAACAAAATGGGCAGGTTAGGAAAGGTAGGAGAAATTCCCCTACCTACCCAATGTAATTTTGTAACTTATTTTTTTTTAGAATAAATTTATTTGGATTAAAAATAAATACATTTTATAAATAAATCAATATTTTGTTTTTTATAATTTATTTTTATGAGAAATAATTGATTTTAAAATTTTATATAGGTTAGAAAAAAGGGAAAATAAAAAAAAGTTAATTTGACTTTTATTTATTATATATAATCAAATAGGATGAGACAAGATCATATTCGAATTTGCTCCAAACTTTAAAATAAAATAAAATACTAAACTTGTCATTATCTCATTTATACTTCTATCAAAACCCATGTGTTTTAGAGTCGGTACTTGAAGAAACTTGTTTCTTTACCATCATTGTTTAAGTCAAGTTTTTTGTGATGTAAACCAAATATAGCTTCAATATATATATATATGTAACTTTAGAATCAAATTTATTTTATTGAATCAAGAAATATATGATTGTGAACAAAATATAATTCCTACACGTATATTTCGAAAAATATAATATAAGATTAGTGAAAATATAAGGGCCTGTTTGGCCATGTTTTTCTTTTGTTTTTAAAAACTGACAAAAATAACTCCTATTTGTTCTTTAAGAATTATTTTCTATTTTATTTTGCTTTTAAAAATTGTTTTCAAAGAATAGTGGCCAAATAGTATTAAAAATTTTTAAAAACAATTTTTTATTTTTAAAAACAAAAAACTGTTTTTAAATCACATGTCAAACATACTTTAAATTTATAAATCTTTTCCATCAATTTCCACAATTGAATTTGCTTCATTATCAAAAGATTCCCACAAATAAAATTCTTTTGCTCGGGACCCTACGTATGTTAACACATCTCTTACCAATGAATTAAAATTCTTTCCCCTCCCCCTTTTTTTTTATACAGAAAAATATTAAAATTAAAAAAGAAAAAGAACAAATTAAAAAGAGATTACACCATTTAAAGTAATCTTGAAATCATCCATCAATGAAGCATCAAAAGCACCGAAAGTAGATGGCAGGGTTGCTTTTGTTTATTCTTTGTTTGGAGGCAGCTCCACAACGATAAAAGGGAATTCGTGTACAAGAAGAATCCAAGGCTGAAGATTTTTGTCATTGTTTGAAAATGCTAGCATGATATGAATTATTTACAAAAGTATTTGTATAAATTAAGGGCCTGTTAGATATCAAACAAATTTTATACCTTTATTTTCAATTTTTTCTTATCAAATTTAAAAGTAAAAAAGTAAAATACATTACCAAACATGATTTACAAAATTAGTTTTAAAATTTTGATTTAAAAAATAAAAAATGAGAAATAAATTTTGAAGAAATGTTTAAATAATATATATTTAAATTCAGGCATTGAGATGTTATATATTATTATTTAAAATACTAAATAATATTAGATATTATTTAATATTACACCTTTACATTGTCAATCTCACATTTTGCTTAATTTACTTTTTAAAAAAAAAATTATTGCCTCTATAAATTTAAATGCATTTTCGGTTAACACAAGATTGGTAAAACCGATCCAGGCTTATATAAATATAAATTTTCAAATAAATATTATGTTAAAGTAATACATAATTAATTAATTGAATTTTAAAAATGTTGATATAAAGCAATATGATCAAATAGAATTAATGGATAAAGAATATTTCTATAATATTTAAAATATAAATAAATAATTTTATTTATTTTTTTAGTTTTTATAAATTTTAAATATATTTGGTGGTTATAATTTGTTTTGTTATTTTCATAAAAAAAAGATAAATTTTTAATTATTTTTTATGAAATATTTGATGTCACCCACATTGTTGGTTTGATATCACATCGTGTTTCATATGTCCATTGCTACAGCTGTTTTCACTGATTCACGTCAATAATGGAAGCCCTTTTCTGTACTGCATATATATATATATATATAATAATAATAATAATAATAATAACAACAGGGGACTTGGTCTGCAGATATTTGTCTTGGTTTGAAAATGCAAGCATGACATGACAGGCTCTTGTTACTCCGTCCACATTTCACACTCGATCTCATTCAATTTCCATTTTGCTTTAATTTACATTTCATTAGCCTGATTCTCTTTAAAAGCGTTAATTGTAAAAACGTTTCTAATTTTGTAATACTTAAAAATATTTATTATTTAAATGTAACAATTAAAAACGTTTTTTTTTTATTTATAAAATCCACTATTCCTCAAATATTTACATCACTGTGTAGATATGGTTATAAATTTAGGGTTGGAGAATCGTATATGGAAAATTTGAACTCTGATTTTTTTACATGCAAGCAGATTTGAGAACATAAAGCTACAATGCTTACATATTCTTTAATGGAAAGTTAAAAATTGCAACCATCTCATTTAAAGTTGTAAAAAGGTTTTTAAATGATTACTAATGAAATCTTTGTAAAGAAAATGACATATTCTTAATTTATGATTTGTGGAGTGAAATCTTGAACGAAAATTAAATTAATAACACCCCAAGTTAAAAAGTAGTCTGCTCCTTTCCATACCTAATTGCATTACCGCTCTCTTCTTTGTTTGGTGTCATTGTTGCTGTTGCTTAATCCTTTTGTCTTTCCCCATCTCTTCGACTCACTACCTCTTTCCCATTTTATCATCCATTCCTAACTTGCTCTCATCCACCTCTGATTCCTTCACCGTCTCTTTGTTTGGAACCCAAACTCTGCTCCTTTCATTTCCTTGTTTATTTTCATTTGCTCCACCCTCTTCTTAATTTCCTCTTATTTTCTCAGTTCCCATCTGTTTTCCAACATAACCAAATTTCCCAAATAAAATAAAATAAAATAAAAACCACCATCTGTCTTCATAGCTTGGTAATCTACTCTTTACATTCGGCCTCACATCAAGATCTGCTTGCAAAACACCAACTTCCTTTGTTCTCGTTTTGTCACACTGAATCAAATTGCATGCATTCCTTGAGCTTTCTCCATCTCTTCACTCCCTACTTCTTTGTCATTTTTTCTACCTTCACTCATATTCGCTACTGATTCTGCTTTTCATTTTGTTGGTGACCGTCTCTCTGCTTGGAACAAATACTCTGCTCCTTCCATTTCTTCCACTTTCTTATTTTAGTTTCCCCTTGTTCCTGCTTCCATTTGTTTCTGTTTTTTCATCATTTACCTTCCGTTTTCCCAACAAAACCCCACACACACAAAAAAAAAGAAAAATCCAACTGAGACGAAATGACAGAGATCATTATTGCCGTTGCTGCAAAAGTTTCAGAGTACTTGGTTGCTCCAATTGGACGCCGGCTTAGTTATCTGTTTTGCTATCGGAACTATACTGATGAACTCCACAACAAAGTTGAGAAGCTGGGAAAAGAGAGGGATGACGTGCTG
Source organism: Vitis riparia (assembly GCF_004353265.1). Lineage (NCBI taxonomy): Eukaryota > Viridiplantae > Streptophyta > Magnoliopsida > Vitales > Vitaceae > Vitis > Vitis riparia. The sequence goes on from NC_048444.1 coordinate 22,550,533, forward strand.
ATAACTGTTGATGAAGCTAGGAGAAGAGGGGATAAAATCAGACCTATTGTTCAGGAGTGGCTGAATCGGGTTCATGAGATTACAGGGGAGGCCGAGGCGTTGAAGAAGGATGAAAACAAGAGCTGTTTCAATGGGTGGTGTCCTAATCTCAAGTCACGGTACCTGCTAAGCAGGGAAGCGGACAAGAAGGCGCAGGTTATTGTTGAAGTCCAAGGAAACCGCAATTTCCCCGATGGCGTATCATTTCGTGTCCCTCCACGGAATGTAACGTTTAAAGAATATGAATCTTTTGAGTCAAGAGCCTCAACTTTGAACAAAATTATGGATGCATTAAGAGATGATAAGATGAAGATGATTGGGGTATGGGGGATGGGCGGCGTGGGCAAAACCACACTGATGAAACAATTAGCTGAACAAGCTAAGCAAGAGAAGCTGTTCACCACAGAAGTCTATATACAGGTATCTTGGACTCGAGAACCAGAAAAAATTCAAGAAGGAATTTCGGATATTCAACAAAATATTGCGGACATGTTAGGCTTGGAACTTAAGGAGGTGGCTAAACCCGCTAGAGCAGGTAAACTGATGGAGAGACTGAAGACCGAGAAGATCCTTATTATCTTAGATGACATTTGGAAGGAAGTTAATTTGGAGGAAGTCGGAATTCCTTCTAAAGATGATCACAAAGATTGCAAAATAGTGTTGGCTTCTAGAGACGAAGACCTATTACGCAAAGACATGTGCGCACAAGAATGTTTTCCAATTCAACATTTACAAGAAGAAGAAGCTTGGCATTTATTTAAGAAGACAGCAGGTGATTCCGTGGAGGGGGACCAACTGCGACCCACAGCAAGGGAGGTAGTTAACGAATGTCAGGGTCTACCAATTGCAATTGTAACAATTGCGAAGGCATTAAAAGATGAAAGCGTGGATATATGGAAGAATGCCTTGGGCGAACTGAGGAGTTCTGCGCCAGCAAACATCAGAGGAGTGGAGGAAAAGGTATACACATGTCTGGAGTGGAGTTACAACCATTTGAAAGGTGATGAAGTCAAGTCATTGTTCTTACTTTGTGGTTGGTTGAGCTATGGTGATATTTCAATGGATCGCTTGTTAAGGTATGCTATGGGTTTGGATTTGTTTGACCACATCAAGTCATTGGAGCAAGCAAGAAATAAACTAGTTACATTGGTGAGAACCCTCAAAGCCTCAAGCTTGTTACTTGACGGTGAAGTTCCTAGATACAATCTTTTTGGACCCTCAAGTTTGCTTTTCTTGGATGCTGATAACAAGTCTGTCAGGATGCATGATGTTGTTCGTGATGTTGCCAGAAATATTGCATCCAAGGATCCTCATCGATTTGTAGTTAGAAATATTCCATTGGAAGAATGGCCAGAGACTGATGAATCCAAATACATCTCTTTAAGTTGCAATGATGTGCATGAGCTTCCTCACAGGTTGGTATGTCCGAAACTTCAATTTTTTCTGTTGCAGAACAACAGTCCTTCCTTGAAAATCCCAAACACATTTTTTGAAGGGATGAACCTACTCAAAGTTTTAGACTTGTCTGAAATGCATTTCACAACACTACCTTCAACGCTTCATTCCCTTCCAAATCTTCGAACATTACGTCTAGACTGGTGCAAGTTGGGAGACATAGCTCTAATTGGAGAGCTAAAGAAACTACAAGTTCTTAGCATGGTGGGTTCCGATATCCGACGATTGCCTAGTGAAATGGGGCAGTTGACGAATCTAAGGCTGTTGGATTTGAATCGTTGTTGGCAGCTTGAAGTAATTCCACGAAATATCTTATCAAGCCTGTCTCGATTAGAATGTTTGTGCATGAAACAGAGCTTTACTCAATGGGCAGCTGAAGCAGTTAGTGATGGAGAAAGCAATGCTTGTTTATCGGAGCTGAATCATTTGCGTCATTTGACAACTATACAGATAGAAGTGCCAGCTGTCGAGTTGCTACCAAAAGAAGACATGTTCTTTGAGAACTTGACAAGATATGCAATATTTGCAGGCAATTTTGATCGGTGGAATGAAGATTATGAAACATCAAAAACATTAAAGCTGGAACAGGTTGATACAAGCTTACTTTCGAGGGATGGAATTGGAAAGTTGTTGAAGAAAACTGAAGAACTAAAGTTGAGTAATTTGGAAGAAGTATGTCGTGGCCCAATTCCCCTAAGGTCGTTGGATAACTTGAAAATTTTAGATGTGGAGAAATGTCATGGATTGAAATTTCTCTTCTTACTTTCCACAGCTAGAGGCCTTTCCCAACTAGAAGAAATGACAATAAATGATTGCAATGCCATGCAACAATTAATCGGATGTGAAGGCGAGTTCGAAATAAAAGAAGTTGATCATGTTGGGACCGACTTGCAACTGCTTCCTAAATTACGACTTTTGGAACTTAGGGATCTACCAGAGCTCATGAATTTCGACTACTTTGGCTCTAATTTGGAAACAACATCGCAAGAAACATGTTCCCAAGGCAATCCTGATATCCACATGTCATTTTTCAGTTATCAGGTATGTTTAAGTTTAATTAAGGGCTAATTTCTGTAGTTTTTTTTATTTTTTATTTTTTCATATCACCTTTTTTTTAATAAATAAATCAAAAGAAAAACTAGGTAAAGTACACATGCACTTTCTAATTGCACCTTATAAGTTTGTTAAAAGGAGATAACATAAGGATGAGAAGAGAATTTAATAAATTATTTTATTTGAGGATTCACTCAATATATGGAAAAAGTCTAGTTTGAATAAATTTTTTTTTTAAATATTAGTAATGTTTTATAAGTTTTATAAATAAATTGAAAAGGATTAATAAGGAAAGATAGGAAAATGAAGACAAAAATGGTGATTCATTTTTGTCTTCACTTTCCTTCTAAAAAATTGATTTAGGATAATTATGCTTTAAGATGTAGAAAGTGATATAATTGAGAAAGAAGATGAAAATAATTGTAAATTGCTAAAAATTCCATAAAGAGTAAAAAGGCAAAAATACCATTAGTTTGCCTTTTTCTTTATTTTTTCCTTTCCTCGTTTTTGTTATTTTTATTATTACTATTATTATTTATTTTTAATAACATATTTCATTTATTTATTTATTATTATTATTAGTAAAATGTTATCAATAATTGTATTAATATTAATTATCACCTTTAATAATATAATTATTGTATTATATTTTTATTATTATTATTGAAAACAAAAAATATTTATATCAATATTTTAATATTAATATTATAAATAATAAAGTGAATGATGATGATGATGATAATGATAATAATAATAATAATAATAATTTCTAAATAATTTCCCCAAAAATCAAACAACCATTATAAAATAAATACCTTTTAAGAAATATGATTTATCTAAGGTTTTAAAAAAATATTAAATAAAATGCATAAAATTAAAAGATTCAAAATAAATATAAAATTAAAGAGCATAAATCATAAATACAAAGAAAAAAATCAATAAAAAGTTCTCAAATTTAATTTTGATGGTAACAATAAAATAACATATAAATTTTTAAAAAAAAAAAAGGAAAGAAAAGGAGAAAAAAATAATTGTTTTATTTTTTATTTTTTATTTTTAAATTTTATAAAATTAAGGGTTAATTTCACTTATCTCTCCTAAATTATTGGCTAAATACACCTAATCCCCATTTGTTTGAAATTTGTTAAATATTTCCCTTATTTTAGGTTAGAGGAAAGGTGACTAAAAATGACAAATAAGAAGGGAAATGAAGATATTTGATAAAATTTTAAACCAATAAAGGTTAAGTGTATTTAACTAAAACCTCATATAAATCAATAAATTAACCCTAAAATTAATTTTTATAAAAGTGTTAAATATGAATCTTCAGTTGTTATTTTAAAACAATGGTAATTAGTTTTTATACTTTACTATTTTTATTTTCAATTATTAATATAACGTAATAAGATCCATTAATAATTAACTTTCTTTATTTCTATCTAACCAAAAAGCTTTGGTGATTCCATTTTATCAAATATTGATGAAAATCTTAATATGGAAATATTGCTAAACATGAATAAAACTTAGAAAATTATAAAAATTTAAATAATATGTAAATGTCATATGATTGCATTGATATTATAATTGAATTAGTGTAATTTGAGAATAATATAGATATGTATGATTAAATTAATATGATTTGTCAGTGATATAACATAAGTATAATTTTCAAGATGAATACTAAAAAAAGAATAATATTTTGTATACTTAGTATTAGTCTTTAATAATAAATTTATTAAATGATTTGAAACTTTAATTTCAAATAATATAAAAATAATGAATAATAAAAAATATAAAGGAGTAGAAAAATGAATAAGGTTAAACGAATTTTAATTTTAAAAAACATTAATTAAATACTAATAGGAATGAATATAAAACTAAGGAAAAAAATTTAATAAGGAAAAGTCGAGGTTAATAGGAAAATATACCGGAATAAATTTAAGAGTGAAATACAATCTTTTAAAAGAAAATGTCAAATTTAAAAAAATGAAAACATTAGAATTTATTAATAGGAAAAAAAATTAAAGAGTTCATATGATTTAAAATAATAAATGATGGCTATGAATAAAAATAATTTGTGGTATGAGAATCTATGTAATCCATGGTTGCACCTTCGCCACCATTGTAGTCATCCCTATGTTCTTTTAACAAAAAGATAACAAAAAATCTGCCATTAAATAGCTAATATTATGTGGGAAGTGGAGCCAATATATTCTCCATTGATAACTTGTCAATTTTTTGTGAAATTTTCCAAGATTTTCACATGATTTTTTTTAGTCCTCCTTGATTGTTTTAGATTTTTAAAACATAAAACATAACTAAAGTGAATATGTGAATATTTGGAAGATGATGAATCATATTTAAAGAAAGGAACATATTCATGTTAATCACAACTTTCTAATTGATGATGTCATGTATTATATTTCAGGTTTCATTCCCTAATTTGGAGAAGTTGATACTTGATGATCTTCCCAAATTGAGGGAGATATGGCATCACCAACTTCCACTTGGGTCCTTCAACAATTTGAAAATCTTAAGAGTTCAGAATTGTCCAGGCCTATTCAATCTTATTCCATCTCATTTGATACAGAGTTTTGACAATTTGAAAGAATTAGAGGTGTATAACTGTGAAGTCCTAAAACATGTGTTTGATCTTCAAGGACTTGATGGAAATATTAGGATTCTCCCAAGGTTAGAATCCTTACGGTTAGAGGCACTACCTAAGTTGAGGCGTGTTGTATGCAATGAGGATGATGACAAGAATGATAGCGTGAGGTGTCGTTTCTCTTCTTCCACGGCTTTTCACAACCTTAAATTCCTATCCATCACAAATTGTGGGAACAAAGTTGAAGATGAAGGACATATCAATACTCCTACGGAAGATGTAGTGCTCTTCGATGGAAAGGTTAGTTTTCTCCCATATTTTTTTATTTTTCCTTATACTATGTTGGGGAATATTGAAAAAGATATTCCATTGAAATAATAAAAAATTATGAGAACATTATATTAATCTTTAATAATAGATTTATCAAATTAATTTAAAATTTAATTTTGGATAATAAAATATGGTGAATAATAATTAAATTATAAAGGAGTTGAAAAAAAAAATAAACATAATACCAAAATGTGAATTTTAAAAGCAATAAATATGACTAGAAATAATATAAAATAAGGAAACATGGTAAGTATTATTTAATTTAAAAGGAAAAATTGGGGCTAGTTGGAAAAAATATTGCAAGGAATTGCAAAGGAAAATTAGAGGAATTTTTAATTGAAAAAATAAATTTTATAAAGTATTTAGTAGAATTTATTTATAAGAAATAACTCAGAAGTGTATATGATTTAATATAGAGTAATAAATTATTAGATATAAATAAAAGTAATTTAGTATGAGAATATCTATAATATAGACTCCTAATATTTTCCAAGATTTTCACATGATTCTTTTTAGTCCTCCTTGATTGTTTTAGATTTTTAAAACATAAAACATAACTAAAGTGAATATGTGAATATTTGGAAGATGATGAATCATATTTAAAGAAAAGAACATATTCATGTTAATCACAACTTTCTAATTGATGATGTCATGTATTATATTTCAGGTTTCATTCCCTAATTTGGAGGATTTGATACTTCGTGATCTTCCCAAATTGAGGGAGATATGGCATCACCAACTTCCACTTGGGTCCTTCAACAATTTGAAAATCTTAGAAGTTCAGAATTGTTCAGTCCTATTCAATCCTATTCCATCTCATTTGATACAGAGATTGGACAATTTGAAAGAATTAGAGGTGAATAATTGTGAAGTCCTAAAACATGTGTTTGATCTTCAAGGACTTGATGGAAGTATTAGGATTCTCCCAATGTTAGAATCCTTACGGTTAACGGCACTACCTAAGTTGAGGCGTGTTGTATACAATGAGGATGAGGACAAGAATGATAGCGTGAGGTGTCTTTTCTCTTCTTCCACGACTTTTCACAACCTTAAATTGCTATCCATCACAAATTGTGGGAACAAAGTTGAAGATGAGGAACATATCAATACTCCTACGGAAGATGTAGTGCTCTTCGATGGAAAGGTTAGTTTTCTCCCATATTTTTTTATTTTTCCTTATACTATGTTGGGAAATATTGAAAAAGATATTCCATTAAAATAATAAAAAATTATGAGAACATTATATTAATCTTTAATAATAGATTTATCAAATTAATTTAAAATTTAATTTTAGATAATAAAATATGGTGAATAATAATTAAATTATAAAGGAGTTGAAAAAAGAATAAACATAATACCAAAATGTGAATTTTAAAAGCAATAAATATGACTAGAAATAATATAAAATAAGGAAACATGGTAAGTATTATTTAATTTAAAAGGAAAAAATTGGGGCTAGTTGGAATAAATATTGTAAGGAATTGCAAAGGAAAATTAGAGGAATTTTTAATTGAAAAAATAAATTTTATAAAGTATTTAGTAGAATTTATTTATAAGAAATAATTCAGAAGTGTGTATGACTTAATATAGAGTAATAAATGATTAGATATAAATACAAGTAATTTAGTATGAGAATATCTATAATATAGACTCTTAATATTTTATCTAAATTTAAGAATATTTAAAATAAATAATATTTCAAAAAACTGGGATAACGTGTATGATGGTTAAAATATTTGAAAAATTATTATTAATTTTTATGGTTGAAAAATAAAAATAGTAGAACATAATCTACTTCATGTAAGGAAAATAATTACCCTTCTTTCATAAAACTTTAAAAAATAAAAATAAAACAATTGTGAATATTGTTTTATAGGCATGTACCTATTTTTTTTTATTTAGACGTCTTTTCGCCTTTACTTTTCTTTAATTTATGTGTTATTTTAGTATTAGAATAAAAATAATGTAATTTCTCTAATTTTAAAAAGAAAATCGGAGAACATTTTACTCATGGTATACATTTTGTAATTTTATATTTATTTTGAATTTTTTGTATTTTATTTATTTATTTCTAAAACCTTAGTTAAATTATATTTCTTAAAAGGTATTTGTGATATACTAGTTGCTTGATTTTTAGGGAAATTGTTTAGAAAGAAAATGCTTTTTTATTTAATTAATGAGTATATATATATATATATATATATATATATATATATATATATATATATAGGCCAATTAATTATTGATAATTTATATATTTATATAAATGTATTTTACTTTTTATAAAATAAAAAATTACTATCAAATAAAACATCATAAATATAAGTTTTAATAAAAGTCTTTTTACATTAAATAAAAAAGATTTTAATATTTTTAAATTTAATAAATAAAAAAGTAATCACATCTTTTCAAATATTTTGATTCCGATTTTCTGAAAATACTTTTTATAAAAAATTTTGTTAAATGGAGATAACATAAAGATGAGAAGAGAATTTAGTAAAATAAAAACCTTAAAATATTACTAATTATTAGTATTTTATAATTTTTATAAATAAATTGAAAAGGCTTGATAAGAAAAAATTAATAAAGCAAAAATTGGATTTAATTATTTTTAAATGCAAAATGAAGACAAAAATGAATCTCCACTTTGTTTTTTTATTTCTATCTCTTTCTCTTAATAATTAACCTTTTTTTTTTTTATGTAATGGAACTAAATAGTACACCTTTTGTATAAAGAAAAAAAAACTTGAAATATTGATGAAAATATTCATATTAATGAAAATATTGGTAAAAAAAATTCAAATATGAAAATTTAGGATATGACTTTAAAGAATGATAAAATTATAAATAATACATAATAATATATATGATTGAATTAATGTTATGATTAAATTAGTGTGGTTTTTGAATGATATAGATATGTATGATCAAATTAGTATGGTTTTTAAGTGATATATCATAAGTTTATAATAAATATAACTTTTAAGATGAATGCTAAAAAAGAATAATATTTTATATATTTAGTATTAAGATTTAATAATAAATTTCTTAAATTACATTAAAATTTAATTTCAAATAATATAAAAATAATAAATGATATTTCTAACAAAAGGGCAAATTATGTCTAGAAGAGCATGAACTCTTTATTTTACAACTTATCAAATTAAGATTCTCTCTAAATTAATTATATATATATATATAAAACTCTCCCATTTTTTTAAATGTTAGAATTACTCTTAATAAAAATATCTTCTATTTTTTTAAGAATGAAATTTCATATTTTGAAAACTTCCATAAGTTCTTGAAGAAAAAGGAGGTCTAACATTTATGATAACAAGAGACAACCTCCATTGAAGAGAATGTTATAAACTTTGAATACTCATTATAATTTTTTAATACATTGTTGGGACATATTTTTGGTTGATTATCTTGATTGGAAAAATGAGCAAGAAAAAATTTGTTAAAGTTTTATTTTTGTTTATATAAAAATGAAGATTGTCATTGAAAATAAGATTATAAGTGAAAAATATATATAGAGAAAATCTAAAGCTCTTTTAGACTTAAAATAAAGGGTAAGTGTTTTGTAGGTATATTATAATTGAAGATCTAGATAAGAAGGAAGATGAGGGAAAGGCTAGGCCTTTGACCAACCCTATTACCCAACTTTTTTTTTTTTTTTTTTTTTTTCTGTTTTTAGGTTATAATATTTTTTAATGATATTTTAAATTTCTTTTTTAAATAATTTTTTTCTCCTATGCAAGGATAAAATTACTTAGTTCTTTGATGATTTCTCTGTTTTGAATTAATTTTACAATTTTTTTTTTCAAAATTTAAGATTTTTTTATTTTTTTATTCTTGAAAACATAAATTTGAATTTTTTTAATTAAATTGTAAATTTCATCCTTAAGATATTTTCATTAAGGGTAATTTTAGTATGTTAAAAAGGTTTTTTTTTTTTTTTTTTTTATTCAAAAAACATCTAATTAGTAGTTCAACCAGGTATCAAAACTTAGTTTGGTAGGAGGTCATAGGTTTGAGTCATCTCTCCACAATTTACATGTTTGCTTCCTCATTTATTTGTTGGATATAAATTATGTGTATCTCTCCTGTGAGGGCCTAAATTAAGGTGAGGCTTTTAGGAAAAAAATTGGTAGTTATATGTTTTAAAAGCTTTAGAAGGAAATTGAAAATAATATTTTGGAGGGAAAATAATGAAAATAAAATTAAAAAATGGATCTTCATTTTTTAATTTTTTTTCTTTATAATTATTTATTATAATGAAATGAAAAAAGGGAGAAATTTATTTTATTTGGTTTCTTCAACAACTAATTCTCTATATTTTTATCATAAAATTATAATTAAATTAAATCAATTTTAGTTTATCATTAAATTAATTTTAATAAAAAATGGTGAATAGTAAGTGAATTATAAAGGAGCCGAAAAAAAAATTTTAAGTGAAATTTTAATTTTAATAATAAATGTTAATATAAATAATATAAGAATAAGAAAAAAAAATGGTTAGTATTATTTTAATTTAGAAAAGGAAAATTAGGTGTAATTGGAATAAAAGTTGCAATGAATTGGAAAGGAGAATTAGTGAAAATTTTATTCAAATAATAATATTTTATTTAAATATTAGAATATTTAAAATGAATTATATTTGGAAAAATTGGGGTAAGATGTTAGATGATTAAAATATTTTAAATTTTATGACTAATTTTTTACTTTTGAAAAATAAAAAACCATAGAATATATTTTATTTTATATAAGGAAACTAATTAATCTTCATTTTAAAATAATGGTGAGAGTTGATAATATTATTAACTTTATATTTACATTAATCATTAGTAATAATTTTATCATTTACTTTTAAAAATAAAAATAATAAAATTATATATTATGATAGATGAAACAAAATGAATGATTGTTTGCCAAGCAAAACTTTTAATCACCATCTATGAAACACGATTCGTTTTAATTTTATTTATCGAAGTTTCTTATAAAATTATATATTTTTTTAAATATAATAGTAGAAGTGAACATGTGAATACTTGAGAGTTAATGAATTATGTTTAAGGAATATTTTTATATTTATCGTAACTTTATAATTGATGATGTTATGTATTACATTGTATCTCTGTAGGTTTCATTCCCTAATTTGGAAGAGTTAACACTCAATGGTCTTCGCAAGTTAAAGATGATATGGCATCAACAACTTTCGCTTGAATCATCTTTTTCCAAGTTCAAGGATTTTCATCACCTCAAAAAGTTAAGTATCACTAATTGTGAGATGCTCTTGGATGAAAAGGTTAGTTTTTTCCAATTTCTTTTTATTTTTCCTTATACTACTTGAAATATTTAGGGAGATATACGATAAAAATAATTTTTTTAAAAAATATGAAAAATAGTAAATTGATCTTTAATAATAATTTTATTAAATTAATTTAAAATTTAATTTTAAATTAATAAAAATTGTGAATAAAAAGTAAATTACAAATGAGTTGAAAAAAATAAAACGAAAAATGAAAAATTAATTTAAAAAGGATAAATGTTAATAGAAACAATATGGAAATAAGGAAAAATGGTAGTTATTATTTTAATTTAGAAAGGATAAAAATTAGGTACTAATTGAAAGAAATATTGCAATGAATTAGAAAAGAGAATTAGTGAAAATTTAATTCAGATAATAATATTTTATTTAAATTTTAGAATAGTTAAAATTAATAAGATTTGGGAAAATTGGGGTAAGATGTTAGATGATTAAAATATTTTCAAATTTATGACTAACTTTTTACTTTTGAAAATCAAAAAGAGTAAAACATATTTTATTTGATACAAGGAGACTAATTAAAACATATTTTATTTCATATAAGGAAATTAATTAATCTTGACTTTAAAATAATCATCAAAGTTAATAATTTTATTATTTAGTTTCAAAAAATAAAAACATAACTAGTGGATCTAAAATAAAATATAAAGGAGTTGAAAACAAGAATAAAGTTAAAAAAAAAAAATTTTAATTTTAAAAACATTAAGTATTAATATAAAAAAACATAATAAAAAGGAAACGTAGTACATTTCATTCTAATTTAAATAAAAAAAAGTTAAATTGTTATTAGAAATAAATATAACAATAAATTTAAAAGTGAAATTATTGAAAATTTTAATAGAAAAAATAAATTTGAAAAGGAAATTATTAAAATTTGCTTATGATTTGAGAGTGAATGGATTATATTGACCTATTATTTTTGTGTTTATCACATTTTTACAATGGATGATATCATGTATTATATATTGTGTTTCTCATGTAGGTTTCATTCCCTCCTAATTTGGAGGAGTTGGTTTTAAAAAGCCTTCCCAAGTTGACAGAGATAGATATTGGGAATCTCTCAAAGTTAAACATTCTAAAGTTAAAGGCACTACATGAATGCTTTAAGGTTAGTTTTTTCCCATATTTTTTTTGTTTTTTCTTATACTACTTGAAATATTTAGGGAGATATATTATAAAAATAATTTTTTTTTTAAAGTACGAGAAGAATACATTAACCTTGAATAAAAATTTTATTAAATTAATTTAAAATTTAATTTAAAATAATAAAAATTGTGAATAATAAGTAAATTACAAATGAGTTGAAAAAAATAAAATTTTAAAGTGAAAATTTAATTTAAAAAGGATAAATGTTAATAGAAATAATATGGAAATAAGGAAAAATGGTAGTTATTATTTTAATGTAGAAAGGATAAAAATTAGGTACTAATTGAAAGAAATATTGCAATGAATTAGAAAGGAGAATTAGTGAAAATTTAATTCAAATAATAATATTTTATTTAAATTTTAGAATAGTTAAAATTAATAACTTTTGGGAAATTTGGGTTAAGATGTTAGAAGAAAATAGAAAAGAGCAAAACATATTTTATTTGATACAAGAAAACTAATTAAAACATATTTTATTTCATATAAGAAGACTAATTAATCTTGACTTAAAATAACCATCAAAGTTAATAATTTTATTATTTAGTTTCAAAAAAAAAAAAAAGAACTAGTGAATAAAAAATAAAATATAAAGGAGTTGAAAACAAGAATAAAGTTAAAAAGGGAAATTTTAATTTTAAAAACATTAAATATTAATATATAAAACATAACAAAAAGGAAACATTGTAAATTTCATTCTAATTTAAATAAAAAAAGGTTAAGTGTTAATAGAAATAAATATAGCAATGAATTTAAAAGTGAAATTATTGAAATTTTTAATAGGAAAAATAAATTTTAAAAGAAAATTATTAAAGTTTGTATATGATTTGAGAGTTAATGAATTATATTAACCCAATATTTTTATGTTTATTACACTTTTACAATTGATGATGCCATGTATTGTATTTTGTGTTTCTCATATAGATTTCATTCTCTCCTAATTTGGAAGAGTTGGCTCTAGAAAGTCTTCTCAAGTTGTTTGATTTTTTGGGAAATTGTTTAGAATAAAAATTACTTTATATCTAACAAATGAAAAAACCAAAAAAAATGTTTTTTTTTTATTGTGTTCTAAAATTTAAATTTTGTTTTATTTTAAGTACATCTCCTACCTTCTTACAATAATAAAAATTTTCAAAATAAAATGATTTGATATTTTTTTATTTAAATTTATCATGCTCTGGTATGTTTAATTCAATCTTCTTATATGCATTTATTAGATAAAGGTTTTGTCAATAATATTAATAAGTTAAGTAATTATTGATAATTTATTTATTTATATGTTATTTTCATTTTACAAAATAAATTTTTTGCTTAAATAGTATTTTAATTTTTGTAAAATAAAAAAATTGTCATCAAATAAGAGATTAGAAATATTAGTTTTAATCACCCGTCATTTTATGTTAAATAAACTAAATTTTAATCTTTTTATATTTAAAAATAAAAGAAAATAATAAATTTTTTTTAAATATTTTAAAGCTAGTTACGTAAAAATAATTTTGAATTTTTTTTTTTGTTATAAATCAAGTCGAGAGATTTTCACCCGAAAATATTGAGTAGTTTTAATATATGTAATGTGCATATGCTAGATGAAACAGAAAGGAAGCAGTTGTCTTAGATGTCACCTCTTCCCAAAACTAAATAGTAAATACCCTATTTCCATTTTCTACTGCTTTGCTGGCACTGCACTTGGCCTCTCACCCTAACCTTGTTCTGGTCGTCCCTCTTTTCTGTTATTTTTAACAAAAAAAAATAATAAAAAATATAAGGGTATTATGCTGGCACAATAAATTCTCTATGTTAAGGCGATTTTTAATCCTTGATTTACTGGAGGTTCCCCAAAATATCCTATCATAATTCTCCAATTGATGGATATAATTCAATAAAGATAGAACAATTCTTCAAAATGAGGTAAAATAATATATTTTTCAATATTGACCCAATATTTTTATATTCATTACAATTTTACAATTGATGATGTCATGTATTATATTGTGTTTCTTATGTAGGTTTCACATTCTCCTAATTTGGAGGAGATAGTTCTAAAAAGTCTTCCAAAATTGAAGGAGATAGATTTTGGGATCCTCCCTAAGTTAAAAATCCTAAAGGTTGAGAAACTACCTCAATTAAGACATATTATATGCAATGAGGATAAGAATTTCAGCAAGAGACGTGTTTTTTCTTCAATGTTCAAGAATTTTCACAATCTCAAAACGTTACATATCATTGATTGTGGGATGGAAGACATGAGAGGTGTCAATACTTCTACTAATGATGAAGTGCTCTTCAATGAAAAGGTTAGTTGTCTCTCTCTTTTTCTTTTTTCCATTATACACGACATTCTTAAAATATTAAACTACCATTCTTTAAAAATAACAACCAAATTACCTTTATTATCTTTATTTTAACATTTAAAAAATATAAAAATACAATCCTAGATATTATTTATTGCATATAAATTATATATATACGTCATTTTTAATTTGAACCTCATTTCTCCTTTTACTCTTGTTTTTTTAAATATTATGTGTTATTTTGTTGTTAACATCAAAATAAATGTAATATTTTTCTAAAAACAAAGTTATGAACTTTTTCTTTGTATCAATGATGTAAGTTTTGTAATTTTATATTTTATTTTGTATGTCTTGATTAATTTTTAATTATTTATACTTTATTTAATTTTTTGTATGAAACCCCATTCTACTGCTTTGTTGGCACTGCACTTGGCCTCTCACCCTAACCTTGTTCTGGTCGTCCCTCTTTTCTGTTATTTTTAACAAAAAAAAATAATAAAAAATATAAGGGTATTATGCTGGCACAATAAATTCTCTATGTTAAGGCAATTTTTAATCCTTGATTTACTGGAGTTTCCCAAAATATTCTATCATAATTCTCCGATTGATGGATATAATTCAATAAAGATAGAACAATTCTTCAAAATGAGGTAAAATAATATATTTTCCAATATTGACCCAATATTTTTATATTTATTATAATTTTACAATTGATGATGTCATGTATTATATCGTGTTTCTTATGTAGGTTTCATTTTCTCCTAATTTGGAGGAGATAGATTTTGGGATCCTCCCAAAGTTAAAAATCCTAAAGGTTGAGAAACTACCTCAATTAAGACATTATATGCAATGAGGATAAGAATTTTAACAAGAAATGTGTTTTGTCTTCTTCAATGTTCAAGAATTTTCACAATCTTAAAGAGTTACGTATCATTGATTGTGGGATGGAAGACATGAGAGGTGTCAATACTTCTACTAATGATGAAGTGCTCTTCAATGAAAAGGTTAGTTGTCTCTCTCTTTTTCTTTTTTCCATTATACACGACATTCTTAAAATATTAAACTACCATTCTTTTAAAATAACAACCAAATTACCTTTATTATCTTTATTTTAACATTTAAAAAATATAAAAATACAATCCTAGATATTATTTATTGCATATAAATTATATATATACGTCCTTTTTAATTTGAACCTCATTTCTCCTTTTACTCTTGTTTTTTTTTTATATAAATATTATGTGTTATTTTGTTGTTAACAAAAAAAAAATATAATATTTTTCTAAAAACAAAGTTATGAACTTTTTCTTTGTATCAATTATGTAAGTTTTGTAATTTTATATTTTATTTTGTATGTCTTGATTAATTTTTAATTATTTATACTTTATTTAATTTTTTGTATGAAACCCCATTTAAATTATATTTCTTGAAAGATATTAATTTTATAATAGTTGTTTGATTTTCTGGGAAATTGTTTAGAATGAAAAGTACTTTTTATTTAACAAATGAAAAAACTAAAAAAAATATATGTTTTATTTTTTTTTAATGTGCTCTAAAATTTAAATTTTGTTTTATTTTAAGTACATCTCCTACCGGCTCACGGTAATAAGAATTTTTTAGAATGAAATGATTTTATTTTTTATTTAAATTTATCATGCTCTACTATGTTTAATTCAATTTTCTTATATGCATTTGGTATATAAAGGTTTTATAAATAATATCAATAAGTTAATCAATTATTAATAATTTGTTTATTTATATGGTACTTTAATTTTACAAAATAATTTTTTTTTCTTAAATGGTATTTTAATTTTTATAAAATAAAAAAATTGTCATCAAATAAGAGATCATAAATATTAGTTTTAATAATAAGTCTTTTTATGTTAAATAAAATAAATTTTAATCCTTTTCTATTGAAAAAGAAAAGAAAATAATAAAAAAATTCAAATATTTAATCCTAGTTATGTCAAAATAATTTTGAAATTTTTTTTGTTATAAATCAAGTCTAGAGATTTTCACCCGGAAATATTGGGTAATTTTAATATATGAAATGTGTGTATGAAACAAAAAGCAAGTAGTTGTCTAGATGCCACCTCTTCCCAAAACTATATACCCTATTTCCATTTTCTACTGCTTTGCTAGAACTGTGGTTGGCCTGTTTGCGTGACCTTGTTTTAGTCATCCCTCTTTTCTGTTAGTTTTAACGGAAAATAATAATAAAAGAACATAAGGGTATTATGAGGGCCCAATAAATTCTCTATCACTACAAGGAAAAAGATATATGGTGACATTTATAACGAGTCACCATAAACATAGGGTGTCACTACAACAGAGCGTCACCTTCTCCACTGACACCATAGAGGGTACCAATTGGTGACGTATTTGGAAGTGACACCAAAGTAGATAAATGGTGACCCATTCGGAAGTGACACCATATATTTCTAGTGATGATAGGGTGTCGCATTAAATGCATCATCTTTGAGTTATGATGTCATATTAAATGCATCACCTTTGAGTAATGGTGTCACATCATTGTAAATTATTGTGGAAGATATGATTGTTTTTAGTTATAGATTTTTGTAATGCTTATGAATTAATAAGTAAGATTAACTTGTTTATATTTTGTCCATAAATATAACAATCATATTATATTTAACTCATTTTTCTGTAATGTTTCTGGAATAACTCATAATACATTTATCATCTAATAATATTTGTATATCAAATGTTCCCAAAAAGATAGTACATCCAACATATCAAACCCATCAAAACTAAAAAAAGAAGAGTGAATACATACCAAAACATGATTTAGAAATGTTAAAGATCCCAAGATTCATGTATACCTCTATTTCATAAGCATAAAACCGGCTAACTATAAAATGACATAAAAGTTCCATCTAAAAATCTAAATTTCTCAATACTAATTAAAGTAACATTTATGTCCTACAACGTATGACACAAGAGTTGCATTTAAAAACCCAAAATCTTGTTGCCTTCTTCTTTCTTTTTATTCTCCATTCCACCATCCCAAAAGTGTATACCTGCATTTCATAGTTTAATGAGTTTTATAGATTTTTATTGAAGAAAATAAACATGGATCGATGTTATCATAAATGAACAAATCTAAGAACTATTTTTTTTTTTTTCAAATAGAAACATTATTCAAAGAACCTATGGAAAAATTCATGTAGTAGCTAAAGGACTCACCATGCATGGTGATCATGCTGCATCAACATGATTCATGATTAGTTGTAGCACAAAAGTAGCCCATTCTCCTCTAATTTCATCGAATTCTACTTGAGAATATGTTTTTTTATCACCAAACTGAAATCAAGTAAGAAAATAACATTAAAATGCCTAACATTTGGAAGCCTAAAACTATGTACAATTCATTAAATTTGTAATACCTTTGAAGCAATAATTGTAGGATAAAAAATGATCTCTTTTATGAATCTCATAACAAAGTAGCCACATTCGAATCCTCCTTCTTGTCTTGGACACTAATCGATCAATTATAAAATAACATTAGTACTCATATATATAAATGGTGCAAATGCATAAGCTAATGTGTAAAGAAAATTTTTTGGATGTCACCTGCACTAGTTGCCAAGATGGCTCCCTCTTGGATGTTTTCTTTATAGATATTCGAATAGCCCTATGTAAATAAGTTCAATGGGTACATTTTTAAAATAGGTAAATGTTATATGTTTTAACATATATATAAATAATAAAAAATATGTGTTTGAGATGAATGTATTTTAAAAAAACAAAATAATACTATGGAAAATAATAGGAAGAACTTACATGTTTACAATATCCTTTTAAGTCCTCACATGGTTTGTGATGCATAGGGTCAAGATAGTGGACTATCATTTTCCTTGGCTCAATCACTACCAAGACCCAATGAAAGCTAAAACATTAAAAACAAAAGTAGCATCTAATTAGAAATATAAATCAATCATAAAATCTCAAATTAAAGTATAATATTTGTCACTTACTCGGGGTTGTAGGGTATGAAAACATATTTAGCATCTTCGCACTCCATTAAGCGTTTTGACAACATTTGTGCTCTTTTCTCTGTTTGAGGAGTACTAAGGCCTGCTCGTGATATTGTAAAAGGATTAACAAATATAAATTGTGATTCCTTTTTGGCAATATGTAGTTGATCATGCATGTGCCTATTATTGTATCAAAACACCAAAAGAAAATTATCATTAGTCATATCCAATCTCGTTCAACATGGGAAACTCATATTTTAAAAATAAAAACAAATGAAAATAAAAGGTGCACACCATAAATAGAAGCAGATGCAGTTTGATGACACCTCTAAAGATGAAATAATGTATTCACAATCCTCTCTAGATATATATGTTTGAAATTCGACACCAAATAGTGAAATGGGGAGCTGTATTGGGTATGTCTTGTCATTACCAAGACAACCATCCACAAATTTTTGAAAATTTTTAATGACCGAATGATTTTGAGGCTTAGATTTTCGAATAATTGGTGTCTTCACTATCTTCTTCTTTCCTTTATCCAACACCTATGAAAAATGAAGGAATGTTAGATATATATACTCCTAAACAATAAAATACCAAGTTACAATCAAATTTACTATAGGCATAAAATGGCATACCTGAGGATGTTCAGTTTCAAGTATGACAAGGCTTGTTGGCCAATCAAGCTCAAAGCCAATAGCATCCCCAACATTGATAATCTCATATGGATTTGGAAATGGGAGTCTAGCATCTGGCTTGTGTGCAACATTTATTACAACCAACCTATTCGATCCTTTTTCTTCTATTAGTGTACCAGTTGATAATCTCATATGCTTGATTTACCGGAGTTCCCCAAAATGTTCTATCCCAATTTTCCAATTGATGGATATAATCCGTTAAAGACAAAACAATTCTTCAAAATGAAGTAACATAATATATTTTCCCTCTTAAAAAAATTAAAAATTCAATGGCAAAATACATATAGAGAATAGTAGAGGAGAGCATGGAGACGTGAAAAATATATTATAAAATTAATAAATAGCTATATATATATATATATAGTATGTGGAAATACTACATGTACATTTTTCTTTTTTAATTTGGACTTTTTTTTTCTCTTTTACTCTTTTTCTTTGGAAAAAAAAAATGTGTTGTTTTGTTGTTAACATCTATTTTACAAAACCTTCAAAAAGAATTTTTTTTGTAATTTTTTATTTTAAAAAATAAAAAGAGTAAGTCATACATTATTCCTTATAAGGAGAGTAATTATTATTCTTTTAAAATAATAAAATTTATTTTTTTAAATATAAAAATACAATCTTGAATATTATTTTTTACATGGAAATTATACATACACGTATACATCCTTTTTAATATGAATAGTTTTTCTCTTTTACTATTTTTCTTAAAAGAAAATTATGTGTTATTTTTTTGTTAATATCAAAATAAACGTAATACTTTTAAAAAAGAAAATTTAGAAACTTTTTCTTTGTATCAATCATGAAAGCTTTGTGATTTTGTATTTTTTTTATTAATTTTTTTCATTATTCATACTTTATTTACTGTTTGTTCAGAAACCCATTTGAATTGTATTTCAAATGGGAAAATGTTATAATAGTTATTTGATTTTTTGGGAAAATGTTTATAATGATAATTACTTTTTCTTTCACTAATGAAAATTTTATAATGTATTAGAAGTGAACATGCGAGAGACTATTTCAGAATTGAATTGAATTATATTTAAGAAATATGTTTATGCCTATCATCACAACTTTCCAATTGATGCCTTATCTTGTGTTTTTGCTACAGGCTTCATTCCTTGAATCAAGAGCCTCCACTCTGAACGATATTATGGATGCCTTAAGAGACGACAATATCAACTTGATTGGAGTATGGGGCAAGTCCGGTGTGGGCAAAACAACACTGCTGAAACAAGTGGCTCAACAAGCTAAGCAACAACGGTTGTTCACCAGACAAGCCTATACGGATGTATCCTGGACTCGAGACTCGGATAAACGTCAAGAAGGAATTGCGGAACTTCAACAAGAAATTGAGAACGCGTTGGACTTGTCACTTTGGGAGGAGGATGAATCCGAAAAAGCGGATGAACTGAAGCAGGAACTGATGAAGAAAGGGAAGATCCTTATTATCTTAGATGATATTTGGAGGGAAGTTGATTTGGAGAAAGTAGGAATTCCTTGTAAAGGTGATGAAACACAATGCAAAATAGTGTTGGCTTCGAGAGATGTAGACCTATTATGCGAAAACATGGGTGCACAAATATGTTTTCAGGTAGAACATTTACCACCAGAAGAAGCTTGGAGTCTTTTTAAGAAGACAGCAGGTGATTCCGTGGAGGAGAATCTTGAACTGCGACCCATAGCCATTCAAGTAGTTGAAGAATGTGAGGGTCTACCAATTGCAATTGTAACAATTGCCAAGGCATTAAAAGATGAGACCGTGGCTGTATGGAAGAATGCCTTGGAACAACTTAGGAGTTGTGCACCAACAAACATTAGAGCAGTGGATAAGAAGGTTTACTCATGTCTGGAGTGGAGCTACACCCATTTGAAGGGCGATGACGTTAAGTCATTGTTCTTACTTTGTGGGATGCTGGGCTATGGTGATATTCCATTGTATCTCTTGTTACGATATGGTGTGGGTCTGGATTTGTTTGGCCACATCGACTCATTGGAGCAAGCAAGAAATAGACTACTTGCATTGGTGGAAATCCTCAAAGCCTCAGGCTTGTTACTCGACAGTCATGAAGATAGAGATGGGTTTGTGAGGATGCACGATGTTGTTTGCAATGTTGTCAGAGAAATTGCATCCAAGGATCCTCATCCATTTGTAGTCAGAGAAGATGTTGGATTGGAAGAATGGTCAGAGACTGATGAATCCAAAAGGTGCGCTTTCATCTCTTTGCATTGCAAAGCTGTGCATGAGCTTCCTCAAGGGTTGGTATGTTCGGACCTTCAATTTTTCCAATTGCATAACAGCAATCCTTCCTTGAATATCCCGAACACATTTTTCAAAGGGATGAAAAAACTCAAAGTTTTAGATTTACCCAAAACGCATTTTACAACGCTACCTTCATCACTTGATTCCCTTACAAATCTCCAAACATTGCGTCTAGATGGGTGCAAGTTGGAAGACATTGCTCTAATTGGAAAGCTAACAAAACTAGAAGTTCTTAGCTTGATGGGTTCTACAATCCAACAATTGCCTAATGAAATGTCGCGATTGACCAATCTAAGGCTGTTGGATTTGAATGATTGTGAGAAGCTTGAAGTAATTCCACGAAATATCTTATCAAGTTTGTCTCAATTAGAATGTTTGTACATGAAATCTAGCTTTACTCAATGGGCAACTGAAGGTGAAAGCAATGCTTGCTTATCCGAGCTAAATCATTTGTCTCATTTGACAACTTTATATATATCTATACGAGATGCCAAGTTGCTACCAAAAGACATTCTATTTGAGAACTTGACAAGATATGTGATATCTATGGGTTATTGGCGGGGGTGGAGGTTCAGAACCAAAAAAGCATTGGAGCTCTGGGGAGTCAATAGAAGCTTACATTTGGGGGATGGAATGAGCAAGTTGTTGGAGAGAAGTGAAGAACTAGAGTTCAGTGGATTAAGTGGTACTAAATATGTTCTTCACCCATCAGATAGGGAGAGTTTCCTTGAACTAAAGCATCTCAAAGTTGCTGGTAGTCCTGAGATTCAATACATCATGGATTCAAAGAATCAACAGTTGTTGCAACATGGTGCCTTTCCTCTATTGGAGTCATTGGTTCTTGACGCTCTGGACAATTTGGAAGAAGTATGGCATGGCCCAATTCCAATAGGGTCTTTTGGTAACTTAAAAACTCTAAACGTGGATTCATGTCCTAAATTGAAATTTCTCGTTCTGCTTTCCACGGCTAGAGGCCTTTCCCAACTTGAAGAAATGACAATAAAAGATTGCAATGCCATGCAACAAATAATCGCATATGAAAGGGAGTCAAAAATAGAAGAAGATGGACATGTTGGGACCAACTTGCAACTATTCCCAAAATTGCGATCCTTGAAACTCCAGAGTCTACCACAGCTCATCAACTTCAGTTCCGAGTTAGAAACAACATCTTCCACATCTTTGAGTACAAATGCAAGGTCGGAAGACTCATTTTTCAGTCATAAGGTATGTTAAAGCTTATTAGCCAATTTCATTGGTTTTATTATTATTATTATTATTATTATTATTATTATTATTATTATTATTATTTTTGCACCACTTTATATCGATATAAGTCAAAAGAAAAACTAGGGTAGGCCCACAAGCACTTTCCAAACTCCACCATGTTAAAATTATTTGAACATTTCACTTTAAATAATAATAATAAAAATAATAATATATAAAACATGAAGGAGTTGAAAAACTAATAAGGTTAAAAGAAATTTTAATTTTAAACACATTAAATATTAATAGGAATGAGTATTTAAATAACGAAAAATTATAAGTATAATTTTACTTTAAATAAGAAAAAAAAGTCAAGTTAATAGGAATAAATAAAAAATAAATTTAAGAGTGAAATCATCAAAATCTTTTAAAAGAAAAAGGAAATTTAAAAAAGGCATTCACAAGAATTTATTAATGAGAGAAAAATAAAAGAATGTATATGATTTAAAATAAGAAATTGTTTATATGCGTAAAAATAATTTGTGGCATCCACATGAGAATCCCTTATCCTTTCATTTTTTTAATAAATATAATTAAAGTAAACATGTGAATAATCCTAAGCTGATGAATTATATTTAAGAAATATATTTATATTTATTATAACTTTCCAATTGATGATGTCATGTATCATGTTATAGGTTTCATTCCCTAAGCCAGAGAAGTTGATACTCTATAATGTGCCCAAGTTGAATCTTTCTTCAATCTACGGATCTTAAGGGTGTAGGAATGTCCATGTCTACTTAATCTTGTCCCAGCTCATTTGATACACAACTTCCAGAATTTAAAAAAGATAGATGCGCAAGATTGTTAACTCCTAGAGCATGTGATTATTCTTCAAGAAATTGATGGAAATGTTGAGATCCTCTCAAAGTTAGAAACCTTGAAATTGAAGAACTTGCCTAGGCTGAGATGGATTGAAGACGGGAATGATAGGATGAAACATATTTCCTCTCTTATGACACTCATGAATATTCAAAACCTTCAAGAACTACATATCATTGATTGTAGTATGGAAGAACTGCGGAAGATGTAGTACTCTTTTGTGAGAAGGTTAGTTTTTTCTCATACTTTTTATTTTTCTCTCCCATACTTTTTATTTCTTCTTATACTATTTTTTTTAAAATTATTGATAGAAATATTCTATAAAAATAAAAAAGTATGAAGATTATATCAATTTTTAATAACAAATTATTAAATTAATTTAAAATTTAATTTTAAATATATTTCATATAAGAGATTAACTATCATTCTTACAAAATACAGTCAAATCACCCTCATTAAAAAAAATTATAAGATTTATTTTTAATAGATTAAAAAAATTGTAAATATTCTATCCTTTTACATTCATAATAATTAACTTCCTTTATTTTCATCTAATTTAACTAAATAATACACCTTTTTATAATGAAAAAAACCTTTGCTAATTCAAATTAGTATAGTATGCAAATGATATAATATAAATCTATGATAAGTATACCTTTCAAGATGAATATCAAATAAAGAATAATATTTTGTATGTTTAATAAATTTCTTAAATTAATAAAAAAAAATTGTTTTCAAATAATATACAAATGAATAATAAATCAAATATAAAGGAATTGAAAAACAAGATTAAAGAAACTTTAATTTTAAAAAATATTAAATATTAATAGGATGGAGGTGGACCAGAACTAAGAATATGTTTTGGTTCTTCATAATATATTCTATAAATACTATTGCTAATTTTTACTTTATTTATATTTAAATGATATCATTTTCTTTTGTTCTTATCATTTTTTTTAGGTACACTGGATTTCCTTTTATGTTCTGCTCTATTTGAGATGAAGTACAGATGCAGCCTTTGAAAGAGAAATTATTAATGATGTTTGAGAAATTGTCAATGATGTTTTCTTTAATCATTTCCTTCATTTGATAGAGTTTATTTACTCAAGCACATGTTAGATTTTCATATGCATTTTGTTATGTTCATTGTTATATCCCTAATAAAATTGTTTGTTAAGTGTGTGGTCTTGCACAATGATGAAAGTTTTAATTTATTAGTATTCGACTTCTTGTATTGCGTGAGTCAACATTTCATAAATTATAAAATACATATGATAAAGGAAGTTTTGTTATTTGCTAAATTTATGCATATTGTTTGAGTAAATTTTTAATCATGTCTTAAATTATGAAATATTGCTTTCAAAGGTAAAATATGACACCGTGAAATTCGTTAAATAAAATCTAATAGTAAATAAAGGATTCATAATATCCTTTGATAGGATGTTCAGAGTTTGGCTTGACATATGAGTTTAGTCAAATATATTTAAGAATGTCTTATGAGGATAATCATTAGAGTAGAAATCTCTTCATGTATTAAATGAGTCTAATTGGTTAGAATGCTCTTGGATAATCAACCTTAGATAACATGACTTTTTCACTTGTATGTTCATTGTGCAACAATCGATCTACGCAAAATTTTAAGGCAACCCTCCAAGCCTTTCAAGGGCAATCAAAAGCCTACTTGAAAAATAAATAAATGAATAAGACTAACATGATGTCAATTTGATCATCAAATGGTTGAGGCTTTAGATGACATCATAATTATTATCAGGCTTTAGCATTGTAAATCATGTTCTCAAATTTAGGAATGATTTGGTACTACCATCATGTTAGAGGGATACCATATAAAACTTTTTAAATTGATTAACATTGAAAGAAAACCAATAAAAACATTAATATTAAAAAATTAAATTAAAAAATAATAAAAGAGAAGTTAACCAAAGAACTGAAATTAATATAATAGATTATGAGAAAAAAACTGAAGATATTAAAAAGATGTGTACAAACAAATGTTATATTTAAGTTGGAGACTAAAATAATCTTATTTTTAAATTTTAATGTTTTAACTATTAATGAGCTTTTATTAAGATCAAGGTTTTTACCACTAGCTATATTTCACACTTGTATAATCTTCTTAAGAAATCAATTAGATATAGAAAGAGTCGCATTCGGATAAAGAAAAGAGGGAAATAGGGAAGTATTTTTAAAAACTTGATAAATTGATAATGAAAAATAAATATTTTATGTTTATATTTTTAATTTTATCATATTTTAATCATTTTTTATTTTATTTACTCAATTTTATAATAAAAATTTATTATAAAAATGAGATATTTTATTAAGAATATGAATCCCTAAACCATGAAGTTCATGCAATGCCAACATCCACAATCAGCTCATGTTTCACACCTCATACCTAAAACCGACACACATTCACTAGCCTATGTTGTATGCCTATGTCCATGCCAACACAACGTAACATGGGATTCCCTTCCAGACAGAGATGGTTATCAATTTCACATTTCTATGAAGATCAAAATTATACATACATACATACATACATATATATATATATATATATAATAAATAAATAAAAAACAAGCAATCTCAATGCTATCGCCATCCAAAATCACAAATTTTTAAACTCAAGAATAATAGAGAACATATCCCTAGACACATTTAGACGATACCACTTAAGTCTAAATCTGTTGAGGTTGATTAGAAGGGCTAGTAACCAAGGTCCTACCACATAGCTATGGTTCGCTATCCCACTCCGAACACATTAGACCTTCATATTCATAGTTTTATTCTCTATTTGATACACACCATCCAAACTTTCATTCTTAATGTCAATGCATATTGAATCTTTGTCTATCTTAATTTATTTTATCCATTCCTTACCAGATCCAAACTAAGAGAACTACCAAAAACACTTGTGAGACATGCAAAACCAGAGGAAGTTTTAGATATAACTGGGAAATAACACAAAAGATTTAAGATCATATCATACATCACACCATAAAGGACAACCTTCTTCCCTTTATTCTTTCAAGTTTTTGAGTCTTGTCTAGGGATCTCTCATGCATGACAACAAATGTCTTCAACTACATGTGTTTACCATGAGTGTCAGTAGAGCTAGTTTTTTAGCCTTGCAATCCGATAACTCCTACAAAGAGGTAAACGAACACACAACTTTAGTGACAAATGAATAGGATAAAAACCTAAGATATGTAGAAGTCTAATAGAGAACCCATATGCATCTTTTGATGATCCCAAATAACATTGTAGACAAAATTTATCTTACAAGTGCATTTAAAGAACAAATAATAGTGCAATCATTCCGTTTTATCCCCATAATAATTTGGAAAAGAAATTCTCAGTCTGCTATGGTGGGGAGGAAAAAAAGAGAATAAAAAAAACTAAATATTGGAAAGCACTCACTCATACTTGAAATGATTATAGTATCTCAAAATTTTTAAATGCAAACAAAAATTGCGTAAGAAACAAAGTGATTTATCTTATTTCATTTCAAATTACATGAAAAAAAAAAAAAAAAACCAAATGCATAATTTGATTTTCATGTACCAACCAAAGCCCCCCCTCTCACTACAAAGGAAAGGAAAAGAAAAGAAAAGAAATATGCTTACCACAGGCTACTCTGCCACCAGCATTTCCCGTGCTTTTGCTGAGCTCATGTCCCCCTGAAAAAATATAGAAAAGAAACTGTTATTGCATGCTCAGAAAGCAAAGATATGCTCAAAGGTAAAATAAGAATAAAAATAAGAAAAATAGGAACACATACGTCCATATTCTAACAACGTCAAGCCATTCCCACATGGGCCATATTCGGAGTTTTTTTTTCCAAACAATAAAAACAGACTAAACCAGCCAAGTATTCTCTTCTAACCAAATGGTACTGGTGATTGGCAAGCATATATCAAGGAACCAATCAACCTCGATACCAGGGCCCGAAAAACTTAATAATGCTCCAGCAGCTAGCATATGTGGCTTCTGGATATCATAGCAGAAGCCCAAAAGGGAGTCAGAATAACTTTAAACCATAACTCTTAGAACCCCTCTTTTGCAATCACTCACATCACATAAAATTTGTGATGTCAACAAAACCTACTTCTATTTTGTGAAGAAGCTTTCAGTTCTAATAAAAGTAAGGCCCATTTTACCCCTAATCCAAACATGAACTTTGTTAACATTGTTAAGCGAGGATGAGATGGATATTTAAGTTCTCACACAGATGTCAACCATGCAATGGATAAACTGAATTTTTCAGCTTGATTTTTAAGGCAGGCTGGGTGTCGGATGACTTGGATCTCAGCGATATTTCAAAAATCTCCCTGTGGGTTTCTAATATTTAACTTAGAACCCCCCGATTTAGTGTAGTATATTAGTACTTCCTTGTAAAAATGAGGTAACTTCAAATGCCTCCTTATTGACTCAACAAAGGCATAATTGTAAAACACAACTGATTCTATTTTCAAAGCATTTCTTTTCTCTAAAATTCATCTTGCACAGCTTGTATCAGATTAATAAAAATAGTCATCCTGCATAGCAGCCATGATAAGAATAAAAATAATTACTGTGCACAAAATGATGGAATAAGTATACATACGTTTGTCCAAACTCTGTAAGATGGAACTTAATAATGTTCCAGCAAAATATAAATTAACATTTGTCATAAGCTAGGACTGGACTGTTCATTCTTATCCATTAGTAATCCACAGGACATAGAATAACAGTAGCACAAAATGGAAACACCTGAAAAAAAAGCTTCATAGATAGAAGTTTTACAGCTTACCCTTTCCAAGATCATCAGGATCAGCATGGACAACAACAGCCCTTCCAACAATGGAGTTTGATCCAGTGAGAGGAATCTTTAAACAGAGACAAATACATTTTTAGATAACAAGAACCAAATTTCAACCTAGCTGGTAAAAAGAATAAAAAGAAAAAGAAGACAAAGTGGTAAAAAAAAAAACCTACCTGCTTGTCAGCAATTTTGAAATTAACAGTACCTGAAAAGCACACAATCAAATGAAAACACCTTAATGACTAAGAAAGTTCAAATAACATAACTGAACTAGATATACAGTCCAGATATTCCATTCATATCACATAGCTTGATATCTATACAAGGATCTAAGAAAAATGATTGCCTAAAAAGTAGCAATGCCGGGCAAACAATAATAATGCTTCTAATGGTATTCTAGTAATAGTTAATTACAATGAAGTACATAGTACATACCATCCTCACCAACAATGACATTTCCTAAATCACCAGCATGACGATTCTCGTCTTCAGGAGCACCATGCTCTTTTCCAGCAGGATTGAAATGAGGTCCTGTAAATAATAAATAAATAAGTAATCTAAATACTTAAGCTAAAAAGAAACATGCAGGAAATCTAAAGAGTGTAAGTCTAACCCAATGGCAAAGGATGTAAAAAATAAAGTAACCAATAATTAGACAATACCAGTTGACATGCAACCATTTGTTGTGTCCCCAAGGGCATGCACATGGAAGCCATGAAGTCCAGGCTTAAGGCCAGAAAGACTCCCAGTCACTGTAGTCGAACCTAAAGAATTGAGAAAAAAATAATGAATTTATAGGCAAATATAGCAATCTAAATTTCATTACTTATCCAGAGAAACTTGGTAGATTTCTTGATTACCATCTCCTTCTTCAGCGAAGTAGATAGTTCCACAAACACCCTCATTACTGTTAAGAACGGCAACAGCCTTCACCATTTCTATGTGATCTAAGAGACAAAATAGTAAGAAATACAAACTTAAAGCGCCCTATTGTATGAGAAACCACAATATTTTTAAAATTATAGCAACTGATAAAGAGGTTTCATTTACATATAAAATGCTTGGATTGAAATCAATAATCAATCCAATGATAAAAGCAAAAGAAAATAAATGGAAAGCAAAACACTTACCAATATTTTTAGAATAAATAATGATTTGCTACCACCAAGGGAAAGGTATAGTCCATACACAAATTAAAATATAATCCTCCTACTCTACCCATTAGAGATGGGATACAAATTAGTGCATTACTACATAATTTTAACTCCATTTTAGCACAATGCATTCAGGAAAAAAAAAAAAAAACCACTGCTTCTACAGAATCTCCCAGAAAATCCCAAATTAAAATAAGCAAGCGACAAGTACTTTAATTTTTTTTTTTACTCTTCTCAGAGGCCCAAAAATCTCCACAAATGAAGACACGGTCATGTTCCTAAAATATGATATGCAATCCACATTCACAATGATACCTCAGCTTTTTTAGAACCATGATATAAAAGACAACAGAGGTGTTCTATACCTTGCACAGACAACAATATTCTTTTTCTTCGTTTTCTTTCTTTTCTTTGTCTTCGGTCTTCTCCTTTTTTTTTTCCCCCCTTTTTGTAGAAAAAGGGTTCAGTGCATTTTACCAAGAAAGAGAAGCTCACACAAAATTTCAACAAAAGAAGCGAAATTATAAAAAATTAAACTAAATTATAAAAAATAAAAACACCCTTTAGCCACGCTATAACATGTAATACACAAAGCAATTCAATATTAGAAGGAAGTAATGACATATATGTATAACTTCCACCACTAAAAGGCATAGGAACAAATAAGATTACCCATCAAATTCACCAAAACGCAGAAATAATTTTGAAAAAAAAAAAAAAAAAACCTCCCTTATGAGGGAAAAAAAAAAAAGAAAAAAAATTAAAAGTTTTCCAAACAGAACTGAAGAGATCTGCTAAAAACTCATTTATTCACAAATTCACATAACAAAAATGAAACACAATCTAGCTACAGAATCCGAATATCTATGGTCAACTATACTAAAAATCACAATATATACACATAAGAAATGAACACAACACAAAAATCTAAAAGCATCGTGTATAAAAAATAAATAATAAAAATAAATAAATAAACCGATCCTCGACAAAACACCAGATCAACACAAAATCAAACCCAAAACTCACAGATCAGCTACAAAAAATTGAAACCTAGCAAAAAAAAATTTACATGAATCGGATCGAAGAAGCAATTTATAGAAGTGAAGAGTAAGGGTAAGAATCGGCTCATTTTAGTCTCTATTCTCACCTACCACTATCTTGCGCTTAATTTTCCTATTTTCTGTTTGGATAAATGACCTTTTCTCGAATCACACCTATCACCTACCACTATCTTGCGCTTAATTTTCCTATTTTCTGTTTGGATAAATGACCTTTTCTCGAATCACACCTATCACCTACCACTATCTTGTGCTTAATTTTCCTATTTTCTATTTAGATAAAAGATCTGATTTCTTTTTTTTTTCTTTTTTAAATAAAAATAATTAATTTTTAATAGAAATAATATATTTACACGGTGGATATAATTTTTTTTTCATAAAATGAAAAATACATGTAGAAGGCTTGCTATTTTTAAAGATAAAACATATAAAAGAAAAAAAATTAAAATATTTTTTAAATGGATAAATAGACAAGCAATGAATTGAATTTAATAATTTCCGGCCAAAGGGAGGCAAAAAGGAAACTTGGAATATCCTTGATTTATTGTTTTATCCTTTTATTGGTTATAATTTTTTTTCTTGAAATTTGGACTAAAAAATATTTGATCAAGATGGAAAAGATAAAATAAAATTAAGAAATTAATTAATTATATAGGGAATTTAGTATTTTGTTTTTAAATTTTGTTAATTTTCTTAAAACATAAATGGAATAATTTCAAAAATAGAAACCAAGGAAAGGCAAAACAAGGTATTGTTTGGTGGCTAATGGATAAAATCATTTATAATTTTTTTTTTGTAAGAATCTACAAAGTAAATGCTTTTATAAAAATGGAAAAAGGAAAATAATGCATTAATTTAACTAATAAAAATCATAAATTTTATGATTTTATTTTGGGTTATTTAATTAAAAAGTTATTGAAAACCCAATTTTAGAAATTTAATTCTTTATTGTTTGTTGGCCTTATTTTAACAAAAATATCATTAATTTTTTTTATACATATAAAAATAATTTTTTCTTTTAAAACATACCTGTAGATACTTGAAATAATTAAGAGCATTTATATAAAAAATAAGTTACTCTTCAAAACAATATGAGAGCAATTAAATTCATAAATATGAGATTATTTCATCATTTTATCCAATTAAATCTTTTATTTTGATAAGTTTTTCAATTGCATTTAATGATGAAAATATTGATAATCACATATGTACTTGAAGCTTCAACCAAGCTTCTAATCACCTTTATGTTTGGATTCCAATTCCAATATACTTTTACACAATCTCTTCAAGTTTCAACTCACTTTAAGGCTTTAACACTCAATTAACAGATATGAATATCTCAACTTAGCTAAACAATAGCTCAAATACAACTCAATGGTAGGATGAATCACAAAGGTGCACTAAAGAGTATGCAAATGAAGATTTAATGCACCATTAAAAGAATGAGAGTTTTTAAGGCCAGAACAAGTGGGTGGACAAATAAATGTAAGTGTCTCTTACTCATAAATGAAGTGGAACTCTCTATTTATAAGTTTCTAACCTCAGGAGCTAAGAAAACCAAAAATGAGCCTCAATTGGTCTAGCTAAGGGTTGACCGGTTCACTAGTCATTTGAGCATTTAATGCTTGGTAGGTGGTCATTACTCTCGATCAAACCTCGACCAGGAAGGAAAGGCTACTGGAAGAGAGATAATGTTTTTTGCACTCCTCAACTAAACCTCGACCAGAAAAAGGGAACGAGTCAATCGGTACCCTAACTGGTTGAGTCGGTTTGGCCAGTGCCTTGACCGGTTCACCATTTTTTTATTCTTTTCTCTTATAACACTTAGACAAGGTCTTTAGGTAAATTAATATGCCAATTTTGAAACGTTTTGCTTAAGGTTCATTTGATAGATCTCGGATTTTGATGAAAATATAACTTTAAAGCATAAATCGAGTTTTTAAAATATGCATGAAATGATATGTAAATCATAAGTGCACTCATGCATTCATCTTGCATATGTTTCCTATGATTAAAAGTCTTCCAAAAGTCTCGATCTTGCATCCATTAGGTCATTTGATGAATTTTCGAATTCATACCTTAAATTCTTTATAATTCAAACAAATTAATAACTTAACCATGGTTTGTTATCATCAAAACCTGATTAGGAGAACCCTTAGGCTAACAAATTGCATTATATATTATTTTACAATGATAACATGTCTAATTTAAAAATATATTAATATTAAAATTATCATCCATTTTAATTTAAATGCATTCAATGATATCAAATAAATAATATATATATATATATATATATATATATATATATATATATATATATATATATATATATATATATATATAATTATTTTATATTTAATAAACATATAGATTATATAAAAAAGACCTATTAAGAAAATTATATTTTTGGTAATAAATTAAATAATAAAAAATTTGGTGAAATATGATATAATATCCAAAAATATCAGTAAAATATTGATTGAAAGGCGGAAAAAAAAAATCAGTTGATAAATATATCTTCCTAAATTTTGGGATCCATGAATATTGAATATTGAATATTGAATATATCAAGGATATAATATATAAGATATTTTTGGCCTCATTCTTTATTGATTTTTGGAAATCCAATTCTTTATTGATTTTTGGCTCATTTTGACAAAAATATCCTTAATTTTATATATATATATAAATTATTTAAAAACATACATGTAAATACTTGAAATAATCAAGGGTATTTATATAAAAAAAATAAGTTACTCTTCAAAACAATATGAGAGGGGTTAAATTCACAAATATGAGATTATTTCATCATTTTATCCAATTAATTCTTTTATTTTGATAAATTTGTCAAGTGCATTCAATAATGAAAATATTGGTAATCACATTTGTACTTCGATTTTATAGATATATTGAATATATTATAATTGGAGATATATTGGTGAATATTGAGTAAAAATAGACATTTTAAAGTTATTTAAAAAAATTGATATGATAACATGTCTAATTTTAAAATATATTAATATTAAAATTATCATTCATTTTAATTTAAATGTATTCAATGATATCAAATAAATAAGGGGGTTGTTATTCATAACATCCCTTTTGCTAAATGTAATACTTTTTTGTCATATTTTTTTTCACATATACCATTTTTAATAAAGAACTCTGTCTAACCTCCTCTAAATATATTAAACCAAAATTCTAGTTGATTAAGACTGCGAATCACATACGAAATACGATGAATAACGAAATTCAATCATCTGATGACAATTTTTAGGTAAAATTTATAACTTTCATTTTTTTTATAAAGAAATATATACATTTATCAAAAAAAAAAAAAAAAAAAAAAGAAAATCAGTGACCTGGGTGGGGCTTTGGCGTCCTAGGAGGCGGCGGGGGCGATTAGGGTTTGGAGCATGGATGGAAGTCGGCAACCATTGGCGGTAATGGTTGGGCTAAATTTTTTGCTTATAATAATTATAAAAATCGATTTTTTATTATTATTTATAATAGTTACTAAATTACTTTTCGTTTATAATAGTTAGAAAATTCTTCATGACATAAATTTTTTCTTATAATAATTATATTGAATACAATAAAAAAAACATATTTTTTAAAAAAACCATTCCAATTAAATATTGTTTATTTTAAAATTTTAATAATAATTTTTATTTAAAAAAATTGAGTTATGAATTTCACATTAAAACATTGAATATAATAAAATCATTTTACACAATATACTTTTGGTGAAAAAATCATTTTATAATTTATTATTTAAAGAAATTATTTTGTTTTAAAATAAAAGAAGAATATGAAAAACAATGAGTGTGAAAAAATAAAAGAAATGAAAAAAAAAAAAAACAAAGTTCACGAGGGGTGGGGGGTTGGGTGGGAGAGATTAAATGGAAGATAAAAATAAAAGAAAAAGAATGCTAAAATGTGGGGTGGGGGTTGGGAAATAAAAAATAAAAAATGGGTGCAATTGGGACGTGAGATTGGAGAGGAGAGAGTAGAGAGGGGGGAAGGAATAAGGGAGGGTAGTTTAGGAATGTAAAATGTTGTATTAGTAAAAATGGTGTTACAAATAGAAATTGGGATAAATAATACATATATACAATTCTTTTAACATTTATATTTTTATATTTAATAAATATATAGATTATATAAAAAAAGATATATTAAGAAAATTATATTTTTATATTTTTGGTAATAAATTAAATCAAATGTAAAAATAAAATAATTAGAATTAATTTATTTAATAAAAAAAATCGGTGAAATATGATATAATATCCAAAAATATCAGTAAAATATTGATTGAAAGGAGAAAAAAAATCAATTGATAAATATATCTTCCTAAATTTTAGGATCCACAAATATTGAATGTATTGAGGATATAATATATAAGATATTTTAAACCTTGATTGAGAAATAATTTCACAAAGTGAGGATGAAAAAGAAGTTAAAAAAATACTACAAGTTTTAATATTTATTATTTGGTTAAGAGTATGAGAAAGTACACATGAAGAACGGTGAAAAAAAAAAAAAAGATATTAGTTTAATTAGGAAAATTATAAATTTTATTATTTTTATTTTAATCAAATAAATCAACTTCATTTACTAAATTGCATATATTTTTGTGGATCCTGCATTTCGGTTCATGCGTTTCCTACTCGATGGTGAGCTCGATTTGTTATTTTGAAAAAAAATGATTTTTATTTATTAGAAAATGACTTGGAGTCACCACTTATTTTTGTTTTATTTTTAAAGGGTAAACAAAATAAGAAAGAAAACCCTATGTACGACTCCTTATTTTGGAATATGCTGTTTGTGAAAAATCGGACAGGGCTCGGGGGTTAGGTTACTTATTGGGAAGGTACAGTAAAGACTGTAACACCCCTCTAAGTCCCTAAAGTTGGGTTTCTACTAATAAAATGAAGCCGACGTGGCAATCAATAAGAAAATCAATGGATACTCTAATCTATCATGCACACATGAGAATCAGAACATTCATAGATAGTGACCAAAATGGGAATGGATGTGTACTTGGGCCACAAGCCACAATGTGCTATCAAAAGTAATCGGGTTGGCGCGCAACGAATAGATATAAAATATAGCACACACGCCACCAAATCGAGTAATAAATCATTAAGTGTCTCACTTCAATTCATTCAAATTTCATTTTTAAAATTCCGATATGGGGCTCCCATCAAAGCCCATTTATTTTTGTATGAATTAATTTCATAAGTTCCATTAATTAGAATTACAAAATTAAATTCATGCTTATTTCAAATTATTTCAAAAATCAAAGAAAATGTGAAAATTGCTTGCGAGAAATAAAAGTGGCAGCAAAATTTTATTGAAAATGGGACTTTGGAACCTAAAGAAAAATACTAAGGATGAAGGATGGAAAATTGGGATTATTTAAAAACTAGAACCTAAAAAAAAAACAAAATGGGATTTGGAGCAATTATTTTCAAAAATCAAAGAATAAGGAGATATGAGGAGAGAGCACGTGGCCCAAAGGTAGCCATGCATGTGACACACCGTGTAAACAAGGAGCTTGAAGAGTGGGTCCAGGGTACGAGTCCCTAAGCAGGATATGTGATAATCAGTGCAAAATGAGGTAACCAGAAAAAAAAAAAAAAAAAAAAAAAAAAAAAAAAAACAGCTGCAAGCTTATCAATGAGGCCTTATTCTTGTAAGATTAGGCATCTTGAGAATGAAAATTGAGCCATCATCTCGATTACACAGAGCCACAAGTCCATAAGAGAAAGGTCTCATCCTAGATGTCACGTAATACCGGATAGCTGTCACTTGTCCTTGACTTAGCCTTTAACCTAGAAAATTTCCAATACCATTTCTGACTTAATGCCTCTGGTCTCAAAATAATACCGAGTGAGAGTACCGTTTATGCACAACTTGAAGTCCAAAAATTCCCCAAGATTCAGGAACTTTGCGCACGTGTCCTCATAAAATTTCTTCACAACAGAGTCTGACTTTTTTGTCTATAAAAAGACTTTCATCTTCAATCTATCCTTCCTGAAATTGACATACAACCTCACGACTTTGAATGACTAACCTTCAGATATTAAAGGCACTGATGAACCGGAAAGTGAGGGTCAACACGGATCTCTTAGGTGATGATGGCGACAGTCAACGCTTGCTACCTGGAGATCACTGAAGTTGCACAGAACATGACTACTTGCGCCATGACTATATATCCCATGGACTTCCAGGTCCCAAAATCTCTCAAGTCTTCTGTGTATGAAGCCTAATGGAGCACTTCATCATGGTATCCTTACCCATCAGAACCATAAAATCTCCATGTGGTCATTGTAACTTCTCTAGCA
This sequence comes from Vitis riparia, assembly GCF_004353265.1. Taxonomy (NCBI): domain Eukaryota; kingdom Viridiplantae; phylum Streptophyta; class Magnoliopsida; order Vitales; family Vitaceae; genus Vitis; species Vitis riparia. Next base: position 22,587,212 of record NC_048444.1, read on the forward strand.
AAAAGACCTTGAATGCAGAAACATCCCTTCCCTCTTCTTTCCAGCACGCAATTTCTTAGGTGCACTAAGGACAAAGATATATACCATATCTGTCTATCCATTTGATAGAATCGAAACCCAGGAGGGAGCGATGTTTTTCCCATTAGACCCAATATCAGATACCAAGTTATGCCCAAATCTGAATATACCCCAATCCAAATGCACAGTCGCTTAAAAATCAGCCACCAAATAGCCAAATCCTTCAATTTGTGGACGTAGAGACCGGTGAATGCGAGACTAACTATGGATAGTGGGTGTGGTGGGTACGCGGTGCAATGGAAAGGGGTATGTCATGCAGGAGGTGTGATAGCTAATGCATGGTGACAAGCGTGATGGTGAGCATGGAATGGCGCCACGACATTAAGAGAACTTCATATTACTGAACTCTGGAAAAAAACTCAGTTACATGAAGCCGTGCATGGCTATGCAACATGTTTGAGAAGGAAATGAGAAAGAGAATATATTGAGGAGAGTATGGGAAGATGAACACCAAAGATATTGGGAGAGGATAGGTTTACTGAATATGGGTAATAATCTAGAGAGGATGAGAGTGGTGATGAACATTTGTGGGTATGATTGTGGTGTAGAGAGAGAAAGTAGTAGTGGGTATGTGAGATTGATAATATGCATGGGGGGAATATGAGATGAAATGGGGAATGGATGGCATGAAGGGGAGAAAGATGATGAGATGGAATGGGTATGGGTAGTATTGAAGATAGATATGGAAAAGATGATGAGTTTGTTGAAACATTAAGGTTGAATGGGAAGGTGATAAGGTGATAGAAGAAATGAGTTTAATGGTAGAGTATATGGACATGAAATTAGTGGACTGGTTGGTGGGGATTAATGAGAAATGAGTATAAGAGAGATGACCAGGTTTGCATGGTTCTCATGTGCGTGGGTGGATGAATTTGAGGAGTTTTGGACAGCCATGCATGGGCGGAAATAGGTAACGGATTGGTGGAATGAACAGGGTGGTCTATTTCCATGAAGGTGAACATGGGCATGGGTATGAAGGATAGTGATGATTTATAGGATGAGGACTTGTGGTGGAAAGCTAGAGAACGCATGCGTGTCACATGGATAAGAAATGGCAGCTAACAGGTTTGACTGGCACTTTGCAAATTGAGATAATTGTCAAAGGAGACGCTATTAGGTGGCCTTGCATTAGCTTCTCCCAAATAATCACTCGGAGTTTCCATCGAATGTTCTTGGTTGTCATAGTACTCATGATCAAAGGAATAGGACATAGCAACAACCATTTCTGATACCCAATCATTATCAATGTCTGCCATGACTGAGGTACATTGGATATGCGACCCAATGCTCACATAATCCACCATTTTCTCATGTTGCCCTTCAGTCCACCCCTCATCTCCTCACATGGATTCATCAACATAATCATCATAGTCATAAATATACTCATCAGCCAACTCATCATCTTCACAGAATAGCTCAAAAGACAAATCAGTTTCCGCTTCCAAAACCTCATCATTTTGCAGATTCACAGCTTGAGCTTTCCCACTACTATTGTCTTTGGATTGGGAATGACCCTCTTGTTACCCTTTTGAATCATTACCTTCAAAGAAGCCTTCTTCCTGCGTTTGTCCCATTCCCGGCATTATTGGTCCTGACAGACCTAATATCCTAAGAAGAATTATGCGTACTTGTTGGCAGCTTAATGTTTGTCTCTGTTTCATTTCCATTGGTTTTCCCATTGTTTCTTAGATTGGATGCATTCGCTATGCCGAGGTGACTTTCTGCTGATGTGAGAACAGAAGTGCTTGACCCAGATGTACTTCCATTCATTTAGGAAAATAATTTCATATCAGCAACTCCCTGAACAAGTGGGTCATTCTTAACTTTTGGATGAGAACGATCCACTGGATCTGGATCTAAAACCCATGTACCAATCTTTCTAAACTCTCATTCGAAGCACCTTTAGCTTATCAATCACCATATAACCTGAGACCCCGAAGTAAAGCACTTCACCATTGTAGGTAGCCAAAGCTATTTCCCTTACACCATCCTTGTCGATATCATACAGAAGAGGACCGGAATGGACAGTTGACTAGTGAAATACAGGCCATCCAGACATTTTATCATCAGAACCTTCTCTTCTATACATAAATAAGATACCTATAAACCCAGAGAAGTTTCATTGAGCCAACTGAGCCTCCTTTGATCCTCACAATAGAACTTCACCACCCTGTCATTGTCCCTTTTCACCATATTAAATCTCTGACGGAGTACACAGCTAAACCTGGATTTACCTTCTCACAGCCAATGCATTGAACGAGGCCCATAAACAAAAAATCGACCACAACAAAGAAGAATGGATTGAAAATATAACATAAAGGAAAACAAGTAAAGGTGATTCTCAGAGGTTTCACTTCATGAGTCATCCGTGAACCCTCTTATTAGGTGAGAAAATCTATCTCAAACACAACTATGGGCATTTTCATAATAGAAGCATAACATACCAAAACCAACAGGGGCAAACATGAATGCAGGATTTTATCTTAACAAACAACATGTGGCCTTCATTATCCACCCCAAACAAATCAATGAGTATTTAAATGTCAATAAGAGAGGTAGAAGAGTGACAAACAGCCCAAATACGAACCCATAAGTCTGTAGCAATCATACCTGAGGAAGCCTTTTCCCAGTCAAGATGGGCCTGACTCCAAGTTTTGCTCCTGAGATGCTCACCTTCCTACTCGTTTTCTTACTCAACTACCCAAAAAAAATGATATCTCCTCCTGCTCTCATCGGCAAGCTCAAAGAATATCCCAAAATACCTCTGTAAAACTAGTATCCAATAATCTCATCCCCCAAAAATGGCAATGAAGACCTCTCTCCCCCCCCTCTAGCTTGCTTGCCTCTCAAGCTAAGAACTCCTTTCTCTCCCCCTCTAGCTTGCTCTCACAGAGAGATCCATTTCCCTCAAAATATCTCTCCAACGACCCTCAAAATATCCCCCTCAACCGGCAATGGAATCCCACCCTACTCTAGCTTGCGCTCCAAGCTAAAAGAAGAAGAAAAAAAAAACCTCCAAAATATCTCCTCCACCCGGCAATGAAAAGCACACCCCCCTCTCAAAAATCTCCTGCAGCTGGCTAGAAGACGCTCCTCTTGCAACGGCCTACAGCTTTTGCAGATTCCATCTTGCCACGTGTTGCCTTTCCATTGGGTCTCCAAAGCACTACTCTGATTCTTCAGCAACCAATCTCAGGGCAGCACGTGGCTTCTCAGGATTACTCCACTTGCAAAGAAAAAAAACCTGCAGAAAAAGTGAGAAAAAATGAGCCCCTAAATGGGGGTCTACAATTTTGTTTATTAAATTCGGGCGTATAAGATTTTTTTCTTTAGGGCAAAGACTTCATTTTGTTCATAGAATTGAAGCATGAGAATAGATGTGTAGACCCCCATTTTAGGGGCTCATTTTTTTTTCTTCTCACTTTTCTGCAAGTATTTTTTTTCTTACCAGGGGGAGGGCTCTCAAGAAGCCACGTGTCGCTTCAGGGATGGCTGTTAGGGAATCATATGGTGCTTTTTGAGGACCAATGAGAGATCGACACGTGGAGGAATATTCAGAGAGAGGGTTTTTTTTTTTGCTGCAGGCCATTGAAGGGAGGAGCGTCTTCGGTTATGTTTTGAGGGAGATATTTTCTGTGGGGGATCCTCTGGCTTGGGGGGTCAAGTTTTGGGGTGGTATCTTCGTTGCCGTTTGGGAAGATATTTTGAGGAAGGAGGTTTTAGCTTGGGGAACAAGCTGCCGGAAGAGGAGTTTTTTTTTTTTGAGGAGAGGTTTTGGCCTGGGGAACAAAGGTTCATCTTTTTGGGATGGGTGTTGCTAAGGGGGAAATAGCACAGGTATGGTTTCTATTAGTTGGATCTTTTTGCTTTCATATCAATATATTATAATTTCTGGGATTAATAGTTTTTTTTAAAAATTTATTCTGATGTCAGAATGTGAGCATTGGGGATTTTATTATGTTCTTGTGGAATCTGAGCTCGTTTGCCTCCATTTTAGGCTTGGTTTCTAGCTTGGTTTTTAACCTGTTTTCTGGGCTCTATTTTTGGTATTCATGTCTTGATTCTTCTTTGAAACTTGATTGAGATCCATTTTCAACCTATCCCTTCACCTAAGCGCATGGATGCAAGTATGAAATGTAGCTTGTGGGGATTCGTTTCCCCTCCTGCACCTTGTGCTCTGTTTTGGCTAACTTCCCTTGTTCCTGGTATCCATTCATGGCGTGCACCTGATTGTTCATCTCCGCCTGAAGAAGCTATATAAGAGTTTTTAGTGGGTCATTCTGAGTCCATTCAACCTCAGGGTGCTCTTGCTGTTGGGAATCTCCAGTTTTTTGGTTCATTTAATGGCCTCTGAATAGTCAACAGTGTTGATAGGACCATTGTGGTATTGGATGGCAGTTTGGTGGTAGTGAATGGAAGCTTTGTGGAAGAAATGACATGTAATCAAAGGAGACTAAAACAGGGATGTTAATTAGATTGTGATTATGCATGCTCTGTGTTTTTTTTTTTTTTCTTGAATCTCTTAGCTCCCTGTATCCGGTTCTCAAATTATTTCCTAGTTTCATTATTTCTTGGGGATAGTGTCTGGTTGCGTTTGCTGCTTACTTCATGGTTCTGGTAGCCTGCTTGTTTGTCATTGGTTGTCAAAGATGCTAGCTGGAATTGCACCATTTAGGCCCTACTTTACAAGGTTGGGATTATGAGTTTGGTTCTATTATTTGGAAATCATCTAAGTCGAAAGAGAGTGCTAACTATGGAGTGGATGGTAGGTGAGAATCCAAGTGATTTAATTTCTGCATCTGCTGGAAACTCAGTTGCTCATGTCTCTGGATATTCAGAAAGGCAGCAAATTGATGCCAAACGACGGCTTCTTGGTTTGGTGAACAAATGAGTGGAGACATCCCTAGTTCAACTCCTTAATACAGGCATATTGCATGCTGATCCGCATCCTGGGAATTTGTGTTACACACTTTCTGGGCAAATTGGGTTTTTGGATTTCGGTTTGCTTTGTTGGATGGAAAAGAAACATCAATTTGACATGCTTGCATCCATAGTACATATTGTAAACGGGGATTGGCCGTCCTTTTGTTCATGTGCTGACCGAAATGGACGTTATAAGAGCTAGAACTAATATTCAGCGTGTTACTATGGATTTGGAGGATGCCTTAGGAGAGGTAGAATTTAAAGATGGAATTCCTGATGTCAGGTTCAGTAAGGTGGTTCTAAACAGAAGGAAAGAATTCCAATGGTAGAAGTTTTCTCTTTTCTTAAGAGTGGGTGCAACTAGGAAAGGTTTGAAACAATTGCTAGCATCCAATGGTGAAGCTCCACTCAATTATCCACCAGGTGGGGTCAATGGTACAGTTAATGTTGCAAACTTGGTCTAGAGGCTTTTACCATCCAAGGATGGTGTCATGTTGACTCTCACATGCATGCAGTTCATGTATATTCCCCTCATGACACTCCCTTGCTTGTTCTGCCATGCATTTCCACCCCAGGATATCCAACTCCATGCACTATTTTTCATCACCCTCAATGGTCCTCATCGCACTCACGCTCCCATTGCCACACTATCTCATCACCTAACCTTCACACCCATACCCATTATCCATCATCCATTCCCTACCCATCTAACTTCATTTCCACATGCTTAAATTCCTGTACCTAGCCATACTTCACTCTTCTCATACCTCTCATGCATATACCCGTTTTCTTACCACCCTTTATCTCTCTACATTTTCATACCCACTATCACCAAACTCATTCCATCCCACTAGCTCATTCAACATCATACGTACCATGTCTTCTCTCTCTACACCAGGTGCCTTCCAAACCCATTACTCATGTTTCATTCTTCATCCCATCTCATCCCATATCCCCCCATGCATATCATCACCATCACATACCCACCACTACCTTTCTCTCTCTACACCGCACCATGTACCCATTTTTTTTAATGCCGCTAAATCCATTTCTTCCCACCTTTGCATGTTCCATGGCCATGCATGGCCACATCAAACCCATTCCATGCTCACCACTTCATCCGTCCTAGCCTTCATTCAACCCATTTGCTTTGTACCTACTAACCCATTTATACCCATTCCATATACATAGCTATCTTCATTTCACCACCTCTCACATTCATCCCCATCATGTATGCCCTTATAGTCGTCCCCCATATCTCCCATGTATTTCCATCTTCCAAAAACCCACCTGAGAGACAAGCCCCACGTCATGGTGCATTCTTTCCCACAAAATCCCATCCATTGCTTAACATGGGTCCAATCCGAGTTCAAGGGTTTGCTTGAAAGAATACTAACAGAAATGAATGCATGGCATTTCTGACCAAGCAATGGTATATTAATGCACTGAACCAATCCCATCTCTCATGGATCCGAATGTGCGTATCGCATGGGTAGATAATATGAATGTAAGATTGAAAGCTCATCGTGAAGTTGGAGCGGGTGAAGAACTCCAAATCTGTTATATCGACACGAGTATGGATCATGATGCTCGTCAAATCCTCTTGTTCCAAATATCTGGTTTTAGGTGCAATGGCCTTTGTTGTTTGCTGACGCTGCATGGTTGTCCTCCATTATAGATGAGTCTTGTTAGGGTTTTTGAAAACTCTATGGAATATGATGGAGGTGACGACATGGGATCAACATCTTTAGGTTGATCTCCTATTGAAGCTGTAGGGTCTCTAAAGCGAAGTCATGGGCATGGAAGGTCTTCTTTTAGAGGACAAGTATCCTCAAGTTCAAAGGAAGTGACTAGTTAGGTGACCAGGATGTTATGTAGTACATATGTGAGGAAATGCCAAAAGCAGAACTTCACATTGGATCTTTCAATGGTTAACGAGAGTGCATGCCAAGGTGTAATTGCATTAAATATGAAGGATGGGATATTACATAGGTTCCAAGTTGTGTCAACAATTCTAGCCACAGGGGTCATGGCAGAGCATATTTCTCTACAACCTCAGTCCATGCATGCATTAGAGATGGTGATGTCATGGTTGCACGTGCTGGGCTCCCTCTCTAGGATCTCGAATTTGTGTAGTTTTGCTCAACTAGAATATATGGCACTAGGTGCCTTATTACTGAGGGATCCCGTGGTGAGGTTGGTATCCTGAGGAATAGTAAAGGTGAATGGTTTATGGAATGATATGTCCCTACAGTGAAGGATCTTGCATCAAG